>NW_027444743.1:0-17951 GCF_048569485.1 Anomaloglossus baeobatrachus | reverse complement strand
AATGGATTTGGAGCATGGAGACGATTATCTCGGGATTGCAAGATAACCAAACAAAACTTTTAGTGGATTTCTACTTATTTTATTAAATATCATCTCCACCAAACAGGACAAGCTTGCATCTGTTATAGTTTTGGAGAAAAATGTGTTCATTTCATGTATGCGCGAAATGCCTTAAAAATGGCTTTAAAATGGATTTGGAGCATGGAGACGATTATCTCGGGATTGCAAGATAACCAAACAAAACTTTTAGTGGATTTCTACTTATTTAATTAAATATCATCTCCACCAAACAGGACAAGCTTGCATCTGTTATAGTTTTGGAGAAAAATGTGTTCATTTCATTTATGCGCGAAATGCCTTAGAAATGGCTTTAAAATGGATTTGGAGCATGGAGACGATTATCTCGGGATTGCAAGATAACCAAACAAAACTTTTAGTGGATTTCTACTTATTTAATTAAATATCATCTCCACCAAACAGGACAAGCTTGCATCTGTTATAGTTTTGGAGAAAAATGTGTTCATTTCATGTATGCGCGAAATGCCTTAAAAATGGCTTTAAAATGGATTTGGAGCATGGAGACGATTATCTCGGGATTGCAAGATAACCAAACAAAACTTTTAGTGGATTTCTACTTATTTTATTAAATATCATCTCCACCAAACAGGACAAGCTTGCATCTGTTATAGTTTTGGAGAAAAATGTGTTCATTTCATTTATGCGCGAAATGCCTTAGAAATGGCTTTAAAATGGATTTGGAGCATGGAGACGATTATCTCGGGATTGCAAGATAACCAAACAAAACTTTTAGTGGATTTCTACTTATTTTATTAAATATCATCTCCACCAAACAGGACAAGCTTGCATCTGTTATAGTTTTGGAGAAAAATGTGTTCATTTCATGTATGCGCGAAATGCCTTAAAAATGGCTTTAAAATGGATTTGGAGCATGGAGACGATTATCTCGGGATTGCAAGATAACCAAACAAAACTTTTAGTGGATTTCTACTTATTTTATTAAATATCATCTCCACCAAACAGGACAAGCTTGCATCTGTTATAGTTTTGGAGAAAAAATGTGTTCATTTCATGTATGCGCGAAATGCCTTAAAAATGGCTTTAAAATGGATTTGGAGCATGGAGACGATTATCTCGGGATTGCAAGATAACCAAACAAAACTTTTAGTGGATTTCTACTTATTTTATTAAATATCATCTCCACCAAACAGGACAAGCTTGCATCTGTTATAGTTTTGGAGAAAAATGTGTTCATTTCATGTATGCGCGAAATGCCTTAAAAATGGCTTTAAAATGGATTTGGAGCATGGAGACGATTATCTCGGGATTGCAAGATAACCAAACAAAACTTTTAGTGGATTTCTACTTATTTAATTAAATATCATCTCCACCAAACAGGACAAGCTTGCATCTGTTATAGTTTTGGAGAAAAATGTGTTCATTTCATGTATGCGCGAAATGCCTTAGAAATGGCTTTAAAATGGATTTGGAGCATGGAGACGATTATCTCGGGATTGCAAGATAACCAAACAAAACTTTTAGTGGATTTCTACTTATTTTATTAAATATCATCTCCACCAAACAGGACAAGCTTGCATCTGTTATAGTTTTGGAGAAAAATGTGTTCATTTCATGTATGCGCGAAATGCCTTAAAAATGGCTTTAAAATGGATTTGGAGCATGGAGACGATTATCTCGGGATTGCAAGATAACCAAACAAAACTTTTAGTGGATTTCTACTTATTTTATTAAATATCATCTCCACCAAACAGGACAAGCTTGCATCTGTTATAGTTTTGGAGAAAAATGTGTTTCATTTCATTTATGCGCGAAATGCCTTAGAAATGGCTTTAAAATGGATTTGGAGCATGGAGACGATTATCTCGGGATTGCAAGATAACCAAACAAAACTTTTAGTGGATTTCTACTTATTTAATTAAATATCATCTCCACCAAACAGGACAAGCTTGCATCTGTTATAGTTTTGGAGAAAAATGTGTTCATTTCATGTATGCGCGAAATGCCTTAAAAATGGCTTTAAAATGGATTTGGAGCATGGAGACGATTATCTCGGGATTGCAAGATAACCAAACAAAACATTTAGTGGATTTCTACTTATTTTATTAAATATCATCTCCACCAAACAGGACAAGCTTGCATCTGTTATAGTTTTGGAGAAAAATGTGTTCATTTCATGTATGCGCGAAATGCCTTAAAAATGGCTTTAAAATGGATTTGGAGCATGGAGACGATTATCTCGGGATTGCAAGATAACCAAACAAAACTTTTAGTGGATTTCTACTTATTTAATTAAATATCATCTCCACCAAACAGGACAAGCTTGCATCTGTTATAGTTTTGGAGAAAAATGTGTTCATTTCATGTATGCGCGAAATGCCTTAAAAATGGCTTTAAAATGGATTTGGAGCATGGGAGACGATTATCTCGGGATTGCAAGATAACCAAACAAAACTTTTAGTGGATTTCTACTTATTTTATTAAATATCATCTCCACCAACAGGACAAGCTTGCATCTGTTATAGTTTTGGAGAAAAATGTGTTCATTTCATTTATGCGCGAAATGCCTTAGAAATGGCTTTAAAATGGATTTGGAGCATGGAGACGATTATCTCGGGATTGCAAGATAACCAAACAAAACTTTTAGTGGATTTCTACTTATTTTATTAAATATCATCTCCACCAAACAGGACAAGCTTGCATCTGTTATAGTTTTGGAGAAAAATGTGTTCATTTCATGTATGCGCGAAATGCCTTAAAAATGGCTTTAAAATGGATTTGGAGCATGGAGACGATTATCTCGGGATTGCAAGATAACCAAACAAAAGTTTTAGTGGATTTCTACTTATTTAATTAAATATCATCTCCACCAAACAGGACAAGCTTGCATCTGTTATAGTTTTGGAGACAAATGTGTTCATTTCATTTATGCGCGAAATACCTTAGAAATGGCTTTAAAATGGATTTGGAGCATGGAGACGATTATCTCGGGATTGCAAGATAACCAAACAAAACTTTTAGTGGATTTCTTCTTATTTTATTAATATCATCTCCACCAAACAGGACAAGCTTGCATCTGTTATAGTTTTGGAGAAAAATGTGTTCATTTCATGTATGCGCGAAATGCCTTAAAAATGGCTTTAAAATGGATTTGGAGCATGGAGACGATTATCTCGGGATTGCAAGATAACCAAACAAAACTTTTAGTGGATTTCTACTTATTTTATTAAATATCATCTCCACCAAACAGGACAAGCTTGCATCTGTTATAGTTTTGGAGAAAAATGTGTTCATTTCATTTATGCGCGAAATGCCTTAGAAATGGCTTTAAAATGGATTTGGAGCATGGAGACGATTATCTCGGGATTGCAAGATAACCAAACAAAACTTTTAGTGGATTTCTACTTATTTTATTAAATATCATCTCCACCAAACAGGACAAGCTTGCATCTGTTATAGTTTTGGAGAAAAATGTGTTCATTTCATGTATGCGCGAAATGCCTTAAAAATGGCTTTAAAATGAATTTGGAGCATGGAGACGATTATCTCGGATTGCAAGATAACCAAACAAAACTTTTAGTGGATTTCTACTTATTTAATTAAATATCATCTCCACCAAACAGGACAAGCTTGCATCTGTTATAGTTTTGGAGAAAAATGTGTTCATTTCATGTATGCGCGAAATGCCTTAAAAATGGCTTTAAAATGGATTTGGAGCATGGAGACGATTATCTCGGGATTGCAAGATAACCAAACAAAACTTTTAGTGGATTTCTACTTATTTAATTAAATATCATCTCCACCAAACAGGACAAGCTTGCATCTGTTATAGTTTTGGAGAAAAATGTGTTCATTTCATTTATGCGCGAAATGCCTTAGAAATGGCTTTAAAATGGATTTGGAGCATGGAGACGATTATCTCGGGATTGCAAGATAACCAAACAAAACTTTTAGTGGATTTCTACTTATTTTATTAAATATCATCTCCACCAAACAGGACAAGCTTGCATCTGTTATAGTTTTGGAGAAAAATGTGTTCATTTCATGTATGCGCGAAATGCCTTAAAAATGGCTTTAAAATGGATTTGGAGCATGGAGACGATTATCTCGGGATTGCAAGATAACCAAACAAAACTTTTAGTGGATTTCTACTTATTTAATTAAATATCATCTCCACCAAACAGGACAAGCTTGCATCTGTTATAGTTTTGGAGAAAAATGTGTTCATTTCATGTATGCGCGAAATGCCTTAGAAATGGCTTTAAAATGGATTTGGAGCATGGAGACGATTATCTCGGGATTGCAAGATAACCAAACAAAACTTTTAGTGGATTTCTACTTATTTTAGTAAATATCATCTCCACCAAACAGGACAAGCTTGCATCTGTTATAGTTTTGGAGAAAAATGTGTTCATTTCATGTATGCGCGAAATGCCTTAAAAATGGCTTTAAAATGGATTTGGAGCATGGAGACGATTATCTCGGGATTGCAAGATAACCAAACAAAACTTTTAGTGGATTTCTACTTATTTTATTAAATATCATCTCCACCAAACAGGACAAGCTTGCATCTGTTATAGTTTTGGAGAAAAATGTGTTCATTTCATTTATGCGCGAAATGCCTTAGAAATGGCTTTAAAATGGATTTGGAGCATGGAGACGATTATCTCGGGATTGCAAGATAACCAAACAAAACTTTTAGTGGATTTCTACTTATTTAATTAAATATCATCTCCACCAAACAGGACAAGCTTGCATCTGTTATAGTTTTGGAGAAAAATGTGTTCATTTCATGTATGCGCGAAATGCCTTAAAAATGGCTTTAAAATGGATTTGGAGCATGGAGACGATTATCTCGGGATTGCAAGATAACCAAACAAAACTTTTAGTGGATTTCTACTTATTTAATTAAATATCATCTCCACCAAACAGGACAAGCTTGCATCTGTTATAGTTTTGGAGAAAAATGTGTTCATTTCATTTATGCGCGAAATGCCTTAGAAATGGCTTTAAAATGGATTTGGAGCATGGAGACGATTATCTCGGGATTGCAAGATAACCAAACAAAACTTTTAGTGGATTTCTACTTATTTTATTAAATATCATCTCCACCAAACAGGAAAAGCTTGCATCTGTTATAGTTTTGGAGAAAAATGTGTTCATTTCATTTATGCGCGAAATGCCTTAAAAATGGCTTTAAAATGGATTTGGAGCATGGAGACGATTATCTCGGGATTGCAAGATAACCAAACAAAACTTTTAGTGGATTTCTACTTATTTTATTAAATAGCATCTCCACCAAACAGGACAAGCTTGCATCTGTTATAGTTTTGGAGAAAAATGTGTTCATTTCATGTATGCGCGAAATGCCTTAAAAAGGGCTTTAAAATGGATTTGGAGCATGGAGACAATTATCTCGGGATTGCAAGATAACCAAACAAAACTTTTAGTGGATTTCTACTTATTTAATTAAATATCATCTCCACCAAACAGGACAAGCTTGCATCTGTTATAGTTTTGGAGAAAAATGTGTTCATTTCATGTATGCGCGAAATGCCTTAAAAATGGCTTTAAAATGGATTTGGAGCATGGAGACGATTATCTCGGGATTGCAAGATAACCAAACAAAACTTTTAGTGGATTTCTACTTATTTAATTAAATATCATCTCCACCAAACATGACAAGCTTGCATCTGTTATAGTTTTGGAGAAAAATGTGTTCATTTCATTATGCGCGAAATGCCTTAGAAAATGGCTTTAAAATGGATTTGGAGCATGGAGACGATTATCTCGGGATTGCAAGATAACCAAACAAAACTTTTAGTGGATTTCTACTTATTTTATTAAATATCATCTCCACCAAACAGGACAAGCTTGCATCTGTTATAGTTTTGGAGAAAAATGTGTTCATTTCATGTATGCGCGAAATGCCTTAAAAATGGCTTTAAAATGGATTTGGAGCATGGAGACGATTATCTCGGGATTGCAAGATAACCAAACAAAACTTTTAGTGGATTTCTACTTATTTTATTAAATATCATCTCCACCAAACAGGACAAGCTTGCATCTGTTATAGTTTTGGAGAAAAATGTGTTCATTTCATGTATGC
Source organism: Anomaloglossus baeobatrachus (assembly GCF_048569485.1). NCBI lineage: Eukaryota > Metazoa > Chordata > Amphibia > Anura > Aromobatidae > Anomaloglossus > Anomaloglossus baeobatrachus. The sequence continues at coordinate 11,806 of NW_027444743.1, read as the reverse complement.
GCGAAATGCCTTAAAAATGGCTTTAAAATGGATTTGGAGCCTGGAGACGATTATCTCGGGATTGCAAGATAACCAAACAAAACTTTTAGTGGATTTCTACTTATTTTATTAAATATCATCTCCACCAAACAGGACAAGCTTGCATCTGTTATAGTTTTGGAGAAAAATGTGTTCATTTCATGTATGCGCGAAATGCCTTAAAAATGGCTTTAAAATGGATTTGGAGCATGGAGACGATTATCTCGGGATTGCAAGATAACCAAACAAAACTTTTAGTGGATTTCTACTTATTTAATTAAATATCATCTCCACCAAACAGGACAAGCTTGCATCTGTTATAGTTTTGGAGAAAAATGTGTTCATTTCATGTATGCGCGAAATGCCTTAAAAATGGCTTTAAAATGGATTTGGAGCATGGAGACGATTATCTCGGGATTGCAAGATAACCAAACAAAACTTTTAGTGGATTTCTACTTATTTTAATTAAATATCATCTCCACCAAACAGGACAAGCTTGCATCTGTTATAGTTTTGGAGAAAAATGTGTTCATTTCATTTATGCGCGAAATGCCTTAGAAATGGCTTTAAAATGGATTTGGAGCATGGAGACGATTATCTCGGGATTGCAAGATAACCAAACAAAACTTTTAGTGGATTTCTACTTATTTTATTAAATATCATCTCCACCAAACAGGACAAGCTTGCATCTGTTATAGTTTTGGAGAAAAATGTGTTCATTTCATGTATGCGCGAAATGCCTTAAAAATGGCTTTAAAATGGATTTGGAGCATGGAGACGATTATCTCGGGATTGCAAGATAACCAAACAAAACTTTTAGTGGATTTCTACTTATTTAATTAAATATCATCTCCACCAAACAGGACAAGCTTGCATCTGTTATAGTTTTGGAGAAAAATGTGTTCATTTCATTTATGCGCGAAATGCCTTAGAAAATGGCTTTAAAATGGATTTGGAGCATGGAGACGATTATCTCGGGATTGCAAGATAACCAAACAAAACTTTTGAGTGGATTTCTACTTATTTTATTAAATATCATCTCCACCAAACAGGACAAGCTTGCATCTGTTATAGTTTTGGAGAAAAATGTGTTCATTTCATTATGCGCGAAATGCCTTAGAAATGGCTTTAAAATGGATTTGGAGCATGGAGACGATTATCTCGGGATTGCAAGATAACCAAACAAAACTTTTAGTGGATTTCTACTTATTTTATTAAATATCATCTCCACCAAACAGGACAAGCTTGCATCTGTTATAGTTTTGGAGAAAAATGTGTTCATTTCATGTATGCGCGAAATGCCTTAAAAATGGCTTTAAAATGGATTTGGAGCATGGAGACGATTATCTCGGGATTGCAAGATAACCAAACAAAACTTTTAGTGGATTTCTACTTATTTAATTAAATATCATCTCCACCAAACAGGACAAGCTTGCATCTGTTATAGTTTTGGAGAAAAATGTGTTCATTTCATGTATGCGCGAAATGCCTTAAAAATGGCTTTAAAAATGGATTTGGAGCATGGAGACGATTATCTCGGGATTGCAAGATAACCAAACAAAACTTTTAGTGGATTTCTACTTATTTTATTAAATATCATCTCCACCAAACAGGACAAGCTTGCATCTGTTATAGTTTTGGAGAAAAATGTGTTCATTTCATGTATGCGCGAAATGCCTTAAAAATGGCTTTAAAATGGATTTGGAGCATGGAGACGATTATCTCGGGATTGCAAGATAACCAAACAAAACTTTTAGTGGATTTCTACTTATTTTATTAAATATCATCTCCACCAAACAGGACAAGCTTGCATCTGTTATAGTTTTGGAGAAAAATGTGTTCATTTCATGTATGCGCGAAATGCCTTAGAAATGGCTTTAAAATGGATTTGGAGCATGGAGACGATTATCTCGGGATTGCAAGATAACCAAACAAAACTTTTAGTGGATTTCTACTTATTTTATTAAATATCATCTCCACCAAACAGGACAAGCTTGCATCTGTTATAGTTTTGGAGAAAAATGTGTTCATTTCATGTATGCGCGAAATGCCTTAAAAATGGCTTTAAAAATGGATTTGGAGCATGGAGACGATTATCTCGGGATTGCAAGATAACCAAACAAAACTTTTAGTGGATTTCTACTTATTTTATTAAATATCATCTCCACCAAACAGGACAAGCTTGCATCTGTTATAGTTTTGGAGAAAAATGTGTTCATTTCATGTATGCGCGAAATGCCTTAAAAATGGCTTTAAAATGGATTTGGAGCATGGAGACGATTATCTCGGGATTGCAAGATAACCAAACAAAACTTTTAGTGGATTTCTACTTATTTTATTAAATATCATCTCCACCAAACAGGACAAGCTTGCATCTGTTATAGTTTTGGAGAAAAATGTGTTCATTTCATGTATGCGCGAAATGCCTTAGAAAATGGCTTTAAAATGGATTTGGAGCATGGAGACGATTATCTCGGGATTGCAAGATAACCAAACAAAACTTTTAGTGGATTTCTACTTATTTTATTAAATATCATCTCCACCAAACAGGACAAGCTTGCATCTGTTATAGTTTTGGAGAAAAATGTGTTCATTTCATGTATGCGCGAAATGCCTTAAAAATGGCTTTAAAATGGATTTGGAGCATGGAGACGATTATCTCGGGATTGCAAGATAACCAAACAAAACTTTTAGTGGATTTCTACTTATTTTATTAAATATCATCTCCACCAAACAGGACAAGCTTGCATCTGTTATAGTTTTGGAGAAAAATGTGTTCATTTCATGTATGCGCGAAATGCCTTAAAAATGGCTTTAAAATGGATTTGGAGCATGGAGACGATTATCTCGGGATTGCAAGATAACCAAACAAAACTTTTAGTGGATTTCTACTTATTTTATTAAATATCATCTCCACCAAACAGGACAAGCTTGCATCTGTTATAGTTTTGGAGAAAAATGTGTTCATTTCATGTATGCGCGAAATGCCTTAAAAATGGCTTTAAAATGGATTTGGAGCATGGAGACGATTATCTCGGGATTGCAAGATAACCAAACAAAACTTTTAGTGGATTTCTACTTATTTTATTAAATATCATCTCCACCAAACAGGACAAGCTTGCATCTGTTATAGTTTTGGAGAAAAATGTGTTCATTTCATGTATGCGCGAAATGCCTTAAAAATGGCTTTAAAATGGATTTGGAGCATGGAGACGATTATCTCGGGATTGCAAGATAACCAAACAAAACTTTTAGTGGATTTCTACTTATTTTATTAAATATCATCTCCACCAAACAGGACAAGCTTGCATCTGTTATAGTTTTGGAGAAAAATGTGTTCATTTCATGTATGCGCGAAATGCCTTAAAAATGGCTTTAAAATGGATTTGGAGCATGGAGACGATTATCTCGGGATTGCAAGATAACCAAACAAAACTTTTAGTGGATTTCTACTTATTTTATTAAATATCATCTCCACCAAACAGGACAAGCTTGCATCTGTTATAGTTTTGGAGAAAAAATGTGTTCATTTCATGTATGCGCGAAATGCCTTAAAAATGGCTTTAAAATGGATTTGGAGCATGGAGACGATTATCTCGGGATTGCAAGATAACCAAACAAAACTTTTAGTGGATTTCTACTTATTTTATTAAATATCATCTCCACCAAACAGGACAAGCTTGCATCTGTTATAGTTTTGGAGAAAAATGTGTTCATTTCATGTATGCGCGAAATGCCTTAAAAATGGCTTTAAAATGGATTTGGAGCATGGAGACGATTATCTCGGGATTGCAAGATAACCAAACAAAACTTTTAGTGGATTTCTACTTATTTTATTAAATATCATCTCCACCAAACAGGACAAGCTTGCATCTGTTATAGTTTTGGAGAAAAATGTGTTCATTTCATGTATGCGCGAAATGCCTTAAAAATGGCTTTAAAATGGATTTGGAGCATGGAGACGATTATCTCGGGATTGCAAGATAACCAAACAAAACTTTTAGTGGATTTCTACTTATTTTATTAAATATCATCTCCACCAAACAGGACAAGCTTGCATCTGTTATAGTTTTGGAGAAAAATGTGTTCATTTCATGTATGCGCGAAATGCCTTAAAAATGGCTTTAAAATGGATTTGGAGCATGGAGACGATTATCTCGGGATTGCAAGATAACCAAACAAAACTTTTAGTGGATTTCTACTTATTTTATTAAATATCATCTCCACCAAACAGGACAAGCTTGCATCTGTTATAGTTTTGGAGAAAAAATGTGTTCATTTCATGTATGCGCGAAATGCCTTAAAAATGGCTTTAAAATGGATTTGGAGCATGGAGACGATTATCTCGGGATTGCAAGATAACCAAACAAAACTTTTAGTGGATTTCTACTTATTTTATTAAATATCATCTCCACCAAACAGGACAAGCTTGCATCTGTTATAGTTTTGGAGAAAAATGTGTTCATTTCATGTATGCGCGAAATGCCTTAAAAATGGCTTTAAAATGGATTTGGAGCATGGAGACGATTATCTCGGGATTGCAAGATAACCAAACAAAACTTTTAGTGGATTTCTACTTATTTTATTAAATATCATCTCCACCAAACAGGACAAGCTTGCATCTGTTATAGTTTTGGAGAAAAATGTGTTCATTTCATGTATGCGCGAAATGCCTTAAAAATGGCTTTAAAATGGATTTGGAGCATGGAGACGATTATCTCGGGATTGCAAGATAACCAAACAAAACTTTTAGTGGATTTCTACTTATTTTATTAAATATCATCTCCACCAAACAGGACAAGCTTGCATCTGTTATAGTTTTGGAGAAAAATGTGTTCATTTCATGTATGCGCGAAATGCCTTAAAAATGGCTTTAAAATGGATTTGGAGCATGGAGACGATTATCTCGGGATTGCAAGATAACCAAACAAAACTTTTAGTGGATTTCTACTTATTTTATTAAATATCATCTCCACCAAACAGGACAAGCTTGCATCTGTTATAGTTTTGGGAGAAAAATGTGTTCATTTCATGTATGCGCGAAATGCCTTAAAAATGGCTTTAAAATGGATTTGGAGCATGGAGACGATTATCTCGGGATTGCAAGATAACCAAACAAAACTTTTAGTGGATTTCTACTTATTTTATTAAATATCATCTCCACCAAACAGGACAAGCTTGCATCTGTTATAGTTTTGGAGAAAAATGTGTTCATTTCATGTATGCGCGAAATGCCTTAAAAATGGCTTTAAAATGGATTTGGAGCATGGAGACGATTATCTCGGGATTGCAAGATAACCAAACAAAACTTTTAGTGGATTTCTACTTATTTTATTAAATATCATCTCCACCAAACAGGACAAGCTTGCATCTGTTATAGTTTTGGAGAAAAATGTGTTCATTTCATGTATGCGCGAAATGCCTTAAAAATGGCTTTAAAATGGATTTGGAGCATGGAGACGATTATCTCGGGATTGCAAGATAACCAAACAAAACTTTTAGTGGATTTCTACTTATTTTATTAAATATCATCTCCACCAAACAGGACAAGCTTGCATCTGTTATAGTTTTGGAGAAAAATGTGTTCATTTCATGTATGCGCGAAATCGCCTTAAAAATGGCTTTAAAATGGATTTGGAGCATGGAGGACGATTATCTCGGGATTGCAAGATAACCAAACAAAACTTTTAGTGGATTTCTACTTATTTTATTAAATATCATCTCCACCAAACAGGACAAGCTTGCATCTGTTATAGTTTTGGAGAAAAATGTGTTCATTTCATGTATGCGCGAAATGCCTTAAAAATGGCTTTAAAATGGATTTGGAGCATGGAGACGATTATCTCGGGATTGCAAGATAACCAAACAAAACTTTTAGTGGATTTCTACTTATTTTATTAAATATCATCTCCACCAAACAGGACAAGCTTGCATCTGTTATAGTTTTGGAGAAAAATGTGTTCATTTCATGTATGCGCGAAATGCCTTAAAAATGGCTTTAAAATGGATTTGGAGCATGGAGACGATTATCTCGGGATTGCAAGATAACCAAACAAAACTTTTAGTGGATTTCTACTTATTTTATTAAATATCATCTCCACCAAACAGGACAAGCTTGCATCTGTTATAGTTTTGGAGAAAAATGTGTTCATTTCATGTATGCGCGAAATGCCTTAAAAATGGCTTTAAAATGGATTTGGAGCATGGAGACGATTATCTCGGGATTGCAAGATAACCAAACAAAACTTTTAGTGGATTTCTACTTATTTTATTAAATATCATCTCCACCAAACAGGACAAGCTTGCATCTGTTATAGTTTTGGAGAAAAATGTGTTCATTTCATGTATGCGCGAAATGCCTTAAAAATGGCTTTAAAATGGATTTGGAGCATGGAGACGATTATCTCGGGATTGCAAGATAACCAAACAAAACTTTTAGTGGATTTCTACTTATTTTATTAAATATCATCTCCACCAAACAGGACAAGCTTGCATCTGTTATAGTTTTGGAGAAAAATGTGTTCATTTCATGTATGCGCGAAATGCCTTAAAAATGGCTTTAAAATGGATTTGGAGCATGGAGACGATTATCTCGGGATTGCAAGATAACCAAACAAAACTTTTAGTGGATTTCTACTTATTTTATTAAATATCATCTCCACCAAACAGGACAAGCTTGCATCTGTTATAGTTTTGGAGAAAAATGTGTTCATTTCATGTATGCGCGAAATGCCTTAAAAATGGCTTTAAAATGGATTTGGAGCATGGAGACGATTATCTCGGGATTGCAAGATAACCAAACAAAACTTTTAGTGGATTTCTACTTATTTTATTAAATATCATCTCCACCAAACAGGACAAGCTTGCATCTGTTATAGTTTTGGAGAAAAATGTGTTCATTTCATGTATGCGCGAAATGCCTTAAAAATGGCTTTAAAATGGATTTGGAGCATGGAGACGATTATCTCGGGATTGCAAGATAACCAAACAAAACTTTTAGTGGATTTCTACTTATTTTATTAAATATCATCTCCACCAAACAGGACAAGCTTGCATCTGTTATAGTTTTGGAGAAAAATGTGTTCATTTCATGTATGCGCGAAATGCCTTAAAAATGGCTTTAAAATGGATTTGGAGCATGGAGACGATTATCTCGGGATTGCAAGATAACCAAACAAAACTTTTAGTGGATTTCTACTTATTTTATTAAATATCATCTCCACCAAACAGGACAAGCTTGCATCTGTTATAGTTTTGGAGAAAAATGTGTTCATTTCATGTATGCGCGAAATGCCTTAAAAATGGCTTTAAAATGGATTTGGAGCATGGAGACGATTATCTCGGGATTGCAAGATAACCAAACAAAACTTTTAGTGGATTTCTACTTATTTTATTAAATATCATCTCCACCAAACAGGACAAGCTTGCATCTGTTATAGTTTTGGAGAAAAATGTGTTCATTTCATGTATGCGCGAAATGCCTTAAAAATGGCTTTAAAATGGATTTGGAGCATGGAGACGATTATCTCGGGATTGCAAGATAACCAAACAAAACTTTTAGTGGATTTCTACTTATTTTATTAAATATCATCTCCACCAAACAGGACAAGCTTGCATCTGTTATAGTTTTGGAGAAAAATGTGTTCATTTCATGTATGCGCGAAATGCCTTAAAAATGGCTTTAAAATGGATTTGGAGCATGGAGACGATTATCTCGGGATTGCAAGATAACCAAACAAAACTTTTAGTGGATTTCTACTTATTTTATTAAATATCATCTCCACCAAACAGGACAAGCTTGCATCTGTTATAGTTTTGGAGAAAAATGTGTTCATTTCATGTATGCGCGAAATGCCTTAAAAATGGCTTTAAAATGGATTTGGAGCATGGAGACGATTATCTCGGGATTGCAAGATAACCAAACAAAACTTTTAGTGGATTTCTACTTATTTTATTAAATATCATCTCCACCAAACAGGACAAGCTTGCATCTGTTATAGTTTTGGAGAAAAATGTGTTCATTTCATGTATGCGCGAAATGCCTTAAAAATGGCTTTAAAATGGATTTGGAGCATGGAGACGATTATCTCGGGATTGCAAGATAACCAAACAAAACTTTTAGTGGATTTCTACTTATTTTATTAAATATCATCTCCACCAAACAGGACAAGCTTGCATCTGTTATAGTTTTGGAGAAAAATGTGTTCATTTCATGTATGCGCGAAATGCCTTAAAAATGGCTTTAAAATGGATTTGGAGCATGGAGACGATTATCTCGGGATTGCAAGATAACCAAACAAAACTTTTAGTGGATTTCTACTTATTTTATTAAATATCATCTCCACCAAACAGGACAAGCTTGCATCTGTTATAGTTTTGGAGAAAAATGTGTTCATTTCATGTATGCGCGAAATGCCTTAAAAATGGCTTTAAAATGGATTTGGAGCATGGAGACGATTATCTCGGGATTGCAAGATAACCAAACAAAACTTTTAGTGGATTTCTACTTATTTTATTAAATATCATCTCCACCAAACAGGACAAGCTTGCATCTGTTATAGTTTTGGAGAAAAATGTGTTCATTTCATGTATGCGCGAAATGCCTTAAAAATGGCTTTAAAATGGATTTGGAGCATGGAGACGATTATCTCGGGATTGCAAGATAACCAAACAAAACTTTTAGTGGATTTCTACTTATTTTATTAAATATCATCTCCACCAAACAGGACAAGCTTGCAATCTGTTATAGTTTTGGAGAAAAATGTGTTCATTTCATGTATGCGCGAAATGCCTTAAAAATGGCTTTAAAATGGATTTGGAGCATGGAGACGATTATCTCGGGATTGCAAGATAACCAAACAAAACTTTTAGTGGATTTCTACTTATTTTATTAAATATCATCTCCACCAAACAGGACAAGCTTGCATCTGTTATAGTTTTGGAGAAAAATGTGTTCATTTCATGTATGCGCGAAATGCCTTAAAAATGGCTTTAAAATGGATTTGGAGCATGGAGACGATTATCTCGGATTGCAAGATAACCAAACAAAACTTTTAGTGGATTTCTACTTATTTTATTAAATATCATCTCCACCAAACAGGACAAGCTTGCATCTGTTATAGTTTTGGAGAAAAATGTGTTCATTTCATGTATGCGCGAAATGCCTTAAAAATGGCTTTAAAATGGATTTGGAGCATGGAGACGATTATCTCGGGATTGCAAGATAACCAAACAAAACTTTTAGTGGATTTCTACTTATTTTATTAAATATCATCTCCACCAAACAGGACAAGCTTGCATCTGTTATAGTTTTGGAGAAAAATGTGTTCATTTCATGTATGCGCGAAATGCCTTAAAAATGGCTTTAAAATGGATTTGGAGCATGGAGACGATTATCTCGGGATTGCAAGATAACCAAACAAAACTTTTAGTGGATTTCTACTTATTTTATTAAATATCATCTCCACCAAAACAGGACAAGCTTGCATCTGTTATAGTTTTGGAGAAAAATGTGTTCATTTCATGTATGCGCGAAATGCCTTAAAAATGGCTTTAAAATGGATTTGGAGCATGGAGACGATTATCTCGGGATTGCAAGATAACCAAACAAAACTTTTAGTGGATTTCTACTTATTTTATTAAATATCATCTCCACCAAACAGGACAAGCTTGCATCTGTTATAGTTTTGGAGAAAAATGTGTCATTTCATGTATGCGCGAAATGCCTTAAAAATGGCTTTAAAATGGATTTGGAGCATGGAGACGATTATCTCGGGATTGCAAGATAACCAAACAAAACTTTTAGTGGATTTCTACTTATTTTATTAAATATCATCTCCACCAAACAGGACAAGCTTGCATCTGTTATAGTTTGGAGAAAAAATGTGTTCATTTCATGTATGCGCGAAATGCCTTAAAAATGGCTTTAAAATGGATTTGGAGCATGGAGACGATTATCTCGGGATTGCAAGATAACCAAACAAAACTTTTAGTGGATTTCTACTTATTTTATTAAATATCATCTCCACCAAACAGGACAAGCTTGCATCTGTTATAGTTTTGGAGAAAAATGTGTTCATTTCATGTATGCGCGAAATGCCTTAAAAATGGCTTTAAAATGGATTTGGAGCATGGAGACGATTATCTCGGGATTGCAAGATAACCAAACAAAACTTTTAGTGGATTTCTACTTATTTTATTAAATATCATCTCCACCAAACAGGACAAGCTTGCATCTGTTATAGTTTTGGAGAAAAATGTGTTCATTTCATGTATGCGCGAAATGCCTTAAAATGGCTTTAAAATGGATTTGGAGCATGGAGACGATTATCTCGGGATTGCAAGATAACCAAACAAAACTTTTAGTGGATTTCTACTTATTTTATTAAATATCATCTCCACCAAACAGGACAAGCTTGCATCTGTTATAGTTTTGGAGAAAAATGTGTTCATTTCATGTATGCGCGAAATGCCTTAAAAATGGCTTTAAAATGGATTTGGAGCATGGAGACGATTATCTCGGGATTGCAAGATAACCAAACAAAACTTTTAGTGGATTTCTACTTATTTTATTAAATATCATCTCCACCAAACAGGACAAGCTTGCATCTGTTATAGTTTTGGAGAAAAATGTGTTCATTTCATGTATGCGCGAAATGCCTTAAAAATGGCTTTAAAATGGATTTGGAGCATGGAGACGATTATCTCGGGATTGCAAGATAACCAAACAAAACTTTTAGTGGATTTCTACTTATTTTATTAAATATCATCTCCACCAAACAGGACAAGCTTGCATCTGTTATAGTTTTGGAGAAAAATGTGTTCATTTCATGTATGCGCGAAATGCCTTAAAAATGGCTTTAAAATGGATTTGGAGCATGGAGACGATTATCTCGGGATTGCAAGATAACCAAACAAAACTTTTAGTGGATTTCTACTTATTTTATTAAATATCATCTCCACCAAACAGGACAAGCTTGCATCTGTTATAGTTTTGGAGAAAAATGTGTTCATTTCATGTATGCGCGAAATGCCTTAGAAATGGCTTTAAAATGGATTTGGAGCATGGAGACGATTATCTCGGGATTGCAAGATAACCAAACAAAACTTTTAGTGGATTTCTACTTATTTTATTAAATATCATCTCCACCAAACAGGACAAGCTTGCATCTGTTATAGTTTTGGAGAAAAATGTGTTCATTTCATTTATGCGCGAAATGCCTTAGAAATGGGTTTTAATAGCATTTGAAGCATGGAGACGATTATCTCGAGATTGCAAGATAACCAAACAAAACTTTTAGTGGATTTCTACTTATTTTTATTAAATATCATCTCCACCAAACAGGACAAGCTTGCATCTGTTATAGTTTTGGAGAAAAAATGTGTTCATTTCAAGTATGCGCGAAATGCCTTAGAAAATGGCTTTAAAATGGATTTGGAGCATGGAGACGATTATCTCGGGATTGCAAGATAACCAAACAAAACTTTTAGTGGATTTCTACTTATTTTATTAAATATCATCTCCACCAAACAGGACAAGCTTGCATCTGTTATAGTTTTGGAGAAAAATGTGTTCATTTCATGTATGCGCGAAATGCCTTAGAAATGGGTTTAAATAGGCATTTGAAGCATGGAGACGATTATCTCGGGATTGCAAGATAACCAAACAAAACTTTTAGTGGATTTCTACTTATTTTATTAAATATCATCTCCACCAAACAGGACAAAGCTTGCATCTGTTATAGTTTTGGAGAAAATGTGTTCATTTCAAGTATGCGCGAAATTGCCT
>NW_027444742.1:0-17960 GCF_048569485.1 Anomaloglossus baeobatrachus | reverse complement strand
CCTGCGTCGCCGGGAGGGGGGCCCTTGAGGGGGAGGTACTGTTACGGTTGCTGCGAGCACTGGAGACTATGTCCAGATTTCTTGCTACTGCACATGTGCGAGCGCTGGAGACTAAGTCCAGATTTCTTGCTACTGCACATGTGCGAGCGCTGGAGACTAAGTCCAGATTTCGTGCTACTGCACATGTGCGAGCGCTGGAGACTAAGTCCAGATTTCGTGCTACTGCACATGTGCGAGCGCTGGAGACTAAGTCCAGATTTCTTGCTACTGCACATGTGCGAGCGCCGGAGACTAAGTCCAATCTTGGAGCCATTGCACATGTGTGGGTGACATCATCGCTGACACGAGGTCACATGTCTCTGACACCTTCTATGCCGATTGGTCGCTGGTCATGTGCTTGTGACGTCTTGCTCGGTGATAGGCCAGCATGACGTCACTCCTGTCGTTCTGGCAGCGGATTGGCTCTGGTGTCCTCCATCTTGGATGAGGCACAGAGTCTATATAAGACCCTGACACACGCCGCATGGTGCTCAGTCCTCTTGGTTCATGCATATGAGTAGACGCTCTGTGCGCGTTCCTCTAGGCATTCCTCTGTCTATGCTAGGTGAGCGCTACCGGCAGGGTAGCGTTCTTATACCTTACAGCTTCGGCTGCTGTCCGTATCCTTACCTCTTAGGGGAGCGGACATAGGCAGGTGCCTGAGGCACATGGTCTGGCTGGGCCTTGTGATTCTACTCGTAGGTGGACGTTGCCGCTAGGGTAACGTTCCTTATACTGCGTCTGGCAGTTGTTCGTATCCTCGCACACTAGGGGAGCGAACAGAGGTAGGAGCTTTGTGCGGCTTACGCTGCTGTTCGTCTCTTTTGCACCACTAGAAGAGCAGACCTAGGCAGGTGCCATATCTAGTGGTTCGTGTCCTCGCACACTAGTGGAGCGAACGCAGGTAGGAGCTTTGTGCGGCTTACGCTGCTGTTCGTCTCTTTTGCACCACTAGAAGAGCGGACCTAGGTAGGTGCCATTTCGCACACATTGCCTTTGTCTCTGTGATTGTTAACAGAGATCATTCCACACACCCTCCAAGTAAGGGAGGAATTGCTTTACTTACTTATTATATCCTTCTGTGAGTTAACAGAGGTATTGCACTCTGCCATAGTCTGCAGCAAAGTCTTTGCACGGTGGACCCTGACTGTCTGATACTTCTTTCGGTTATTATCAGACAGCCCCCCGTAACACTACGCCACCCGATATCCAGAAGCCGTGGCCTTGTCAAGTATCTCTGCAGCCAAGGTGGCCGAGGCCTTGGTTATTAGTTTTACCAGAGTAGGATTCCCCAGTGAGATCTTGTCGGACCAAGGCTCCCAGTTTATGTCAGAGTTGGTCCAGTGTCTGTGGCGCACCTGTGGAGTACGAGCGATCCGAACGACCCCGTATCATCCCCAAACAAATGGATTTGTGAACGATTCAACGGCACTCTGAAGAATATGCTGAGGGCCTTCATGGACCGAGATTCAGACTGGGAGAAGTACCTACCCCATCTCTTGTTTGCCTATCGGGAAGTTCCCCAGGAGTCCACTGGGTTCTCCCCCTTTGAACTACTCTATGGAAGAAAGGTCCGAGGACCCTTAACCCTGCTCAAGGAATACTGGGAGGGGCAAGTTGAAGATACAGGAACCCCTGTTGTCCCTTATGTCCTAAAGCTGCGAGAAACCTTGGCCCAACTTGCTAGTTTTGCACAGAGTCATTTGCGTATGGCTCAAACCAGACAGAAGACATGGTATGACCGTAACGCACGCTATCGGGAGTTTGTAGAAGGACAACAAGTCTTAATGATTGTTCCCCATCGGCAGAATAAACTGCAGACCACATGGGAGGGTCCCTTCCGGGTTCTCAGAAAACTGAATGATACCAATTACCTTCTTGCTTTAGATGATCAGGGGCTAAGGCAAAAGACTGTCCATGTGAATATGATTAAGGAGTACCATGACCGGAACATTCCAATGATAGCAAGCTGTCGGTTGGCTTCAGAAGATGGTCAAGAGGATGAGGACTCTCTACCTGATCTCGTGGAAGCAGCGAGAGCCCCATCCACTGTGGAACAGGTTCCCCTGGGAGATTACCTGGACTCCTTACAGAAAATCCAGATGCTGGAAGTGCTTCAACAGAGACGGGCTGCTTTCTCATCCCAACCAGGTCGAACCACCGTCACCCAACATCATGTGGACACTCAGGGCATCCGTCCCATACATCTGGCTCCTTACCGGGTACCTGAATCAGTTCGAAACACCATGCAGCACGAACTGGAGGAGATGTTACAGCTTGGGGTAATCCAGGCCTCCCATAGCCCTTGGGCCTCCCCTGTGGTGTTAGTACCCAAGAAGGATGGGAGTACTCGATTTTGTGTGGACTATCGGCGACTAAACGACCATACCGTCAGCGATCCTTACCCAATGCCTCGTATTGACGAACTTCTAGACCGACTGGCTGGGTCCCGATATGTCACTACCTTGGATCTCAGTAAGGGATACTGGCAGATCCCTCTAACGGATGAAGGGAGAGAACGGTCCGCTTTTATAACCCCCTTTGGTCTGTATGAATTTCTAAGCATGCCTTTTGGAATGAAAAATGCCCCGGCCACCTTCCAGAGAATGGTGGATCAGATCCTCCGGGGATGTGATGACTTTGCTTGTGCCTACTTGGATGATATCGCCGTCTTCAGCCACACATGGGAGGAACATCTGAATCAAGTAGCCATTATTTTGGACCTGATTCTTGCAGCCGGCCTAACTATTCGACCCGATAAATGCCAATTGGGGATGGGGGAAGTCCAGTACCTAGGACGTAGAGTGGGAGGAGGGAAGCTCCGACCTGAGCCTGCCAAAATCCAGGCTATTAGAGACTGGCCTGTACCCCAAACTAAGAAACAAGTTATGGCTTTTCTGGGCACTGCCAGTTATTACCGAAAATTTGTTTCTCATTTCAGTACTGTGGCCAAGCCTCTTACCGACCTGACCAAGAAAACAATGCCCCGGCTGGTGATCTGGACTCCAGCCTGTGATGAGGCTTTTAACCGGCTGAAGGATGCTTTGATCTGCGATCCTGTCCTGGCTGCTCCAGACTACAAGAGGAGATTCATTGTGCAAACGGATGCCTCTGCTTATGGACTGGGAGCTGTCCTCAGCCAGGTGAATGCAGCTGGGGACGAGCACCCCATCGCCTATCTCAGCCGGAAACTGCTGGACCGAGAAGTGGCCTATGCAACTGTTGAGAAGGAATGTCTGGCTGTAGTGTGGGCCCTTAAGAAACTACGGCCGTATCTGTATGGACGGGAATTCACTGTGGTTACTGATCACAATCCCCTCACCTGGCTGAACAGAGTCTCTGGGGACAATGGACGCTTACTGCGATGGAGCCTGGCTCTGCAGCCCTATAACTTTACCATACAATATAGAAGGGGCAGCCAACACCAAAATGCAGATGGACTGTCCAGGCAAGAGGAGCCTTGAGTCCTGTCAGCCATGCCTGCGTGTACTTAACCAGCGACCTGTAGAGGTCCCTAGTACGTACACAAGTTGGGAGGGGAAGGAATTGTCATGATGTATTTTACCTTCTCACTGTATTTGCTGTAATACTATGTCAGGATGTGATGTCACTTTCCTTTGGTTGTACTTACTGAACACTTTGAAATGTCTTGGGATGTAAGTAACCATACCTTCCCCCCATCTCCTGTGTCTCTGGGCCCATAATGCAATTATCTCTTGTCCACACAGCCAGAGGAACTTCCCATTGTTTCGTAAGCAGTGGATAACGCCAACTACACAAACCTGTAGACATCTCGGAGCCAACCTTCTAGAATCTTCTAGTGGACCCAACCATTGCATAGACCCCTACCCTTGAGGGGCGGGCCCACGAGCTCAAACAATTCACTCCTGTTTCTAAATGCAGTTGGGGGTTGAGTTTTTGAAGAGGAAGGGAGCGAGATCTGAATCTGCGGACAGACCTCGCCGTCCAGTGGATTGTGTGGGATTTCTGGGACTCTGAAAAGGACTATTACGTTGTGATCTGGCACTTTGGATTATCGGGAGGTGCCCCCGAATCTGTTTTATTTGGACTTGTCGTGTGCTGTTCCTGTATTCCTGTTAGTAAACCTGTTGGATCATCCTCGGCCTGTTGCCTCTCTTTGCTCTGATGTACACCCCGTCACAACGGCGTGTGTGAGTGATGTGAACGGCGTGTGTGAATGCTGAGTACGGCGTGTGTGAGTGATGTGTACTGTGTGTGTGAATGCTGTGTACGGCGTGTGTGAGTGATGTGAACAGTGTGTGTGAGTGATGTGTACGGCATGTGAGAATGCTGAGTAAGGCGTATGTGCATGCTGTGTACGGCGTGTGAGAGATGTGTATGATGTGTGTGAGTGCTGTGTACGGCGTGTGTGAGTGCTGTGTAAGGCGTGTGTGAGAGGTGTACGGTGTGTGTGAATGCTGTGTACGATGTGTTTGTGTGAATGCTGTGTACGGTGTGTTTGTTTGAATGCTGTGTACGGCATGAGTGATTGCTGTGTACGGCGTGTGTGATTGCTGTGTATAGCATGTGTGAGTGCTGTGTACGGCGTGTGTGAGTGCTGTGTACGGCGTGTGAATGATGTGTACGGTGTGTGTGAATGCTGTGTACGGCGTGTGTGAGTGATGTGTACAGTGTGTGTGAATGCTGTGTACGGCGTGTGTCAGTGATGTGTACGGTGTGTGTGAATGCTGTGTACGGCTTGTGTGAGTGATGTGTACGGCGTGTGTGAGTGATGTGTACGGCGTGTGTGATTGCTGTGTACAGCGTGTTTGATTGCTGTGTATGGCATGTGTGAGTGTTTTGTACGGCGTGTGTGCGTGCTGTGTGTGGCGTATGTGAGTGCTGTGTACGGCGTGTGTGAGTGCTGTGTACGGCGTGTGTGAGTGCTGTGTACGGTGTGCGTGAGTGATGTGAACTTTGTGTGAGTGCTGTGTACAGCGTGTGAGTGTTGTGTATGGTGTGTGTGAATGCTGTATATGGCGTGTGTGAGTGATGTGTACGGCGTGTGTAAATGCTGTGTACGGCGTGTGTGAGTGATGTGTACAGTGTGTGTGAATGCTGTGTACGGCGTGTGTGAGTGATGTGAACGGTGTGTATGAGTGATGTGTACGGCATGTGTGAGTGATGTGTACGGCGTGTGTAAATGCTGAGTACGGTGTGTGAGTGATGTGTACAGTGTGTGTGAATGCTGTGTACGGCATGTGTGATGCTGAGTACGGCGTGTGTTAGTGCTGTGTACGGCGTGTGTGAGTGCTGTGTATGGTGTGTGTGAGTGCTGTGTACGGAATGTGTGAGTGCTATGTACGGCGAGTGTGAATGCTGAGTATGGCGTGTGTGAGTGATGTATACGGCGTGTGTAAATGCTTTGTACGGCATGTGTGAGTGATGTGTACAGTGTGTGTGAATGCTGTGTACGGCGTGTGTGAGTGATGTGAACGGTGTGTGAGTGCTGTGTACGGCGTGTGTGATGCTGAGTATGGCGTGTGTGAGTGCTGTTTACGGCGTGTGTGAGTGCTGTGTATGCCGTGTGTGAGTGCTGTTTACGGCATGTGTGAGTCTTAGGTACGGCGTGTGTGAATGCTGTGTACGGCGTGTGTGATTGATGTGTACGGTGTGTGTAAATGCTGTGTACGGCGTGTGTGAGTGATGTGAACGGCGTGTGTGAATGCTGAGTACGGCGTGTGTGAGTGATGTGTACTGTGTGTGTGAATGCTGTGTACGGCGTGTGTGAGTGATGTGAACAGTGTGTGTGAGTGATGTGTACGGCATGTGAGAATGCTGAGTACGGCGTATGTGCATGCTGTGTACGGCGTGTGAGAGATGTGTATGGTGTGTGTGAGTGCTGTGTACGGCGTGTGTGAGTGCTGTGTAAGGCGTGTGTGAGAGGTGTACGGTGTGTGTGAATGCTGTGTACGATGTGTTTGTGTGAATGCTGTGTACGGTGTGTTTGTTTGAATGCTGTGTACGGCATGTGTGATTGCTGTGTACGGTGTGTGTGATTGCTGTGTATAGCATGTGTGAGTGCTGTGTACGGCGTGTGTGAGTGCTGTGTACGGCGTGTGAATGATGTGTACGGTGTGTGTGAATGCTGTGTACGGCGTGTGTGAGTGATGTGTACAGTGTGTGTGAATGCTGTGTACGGCGTGTGTGAGTGATGTGAACGGTGTGTGTGAATGCTGTGTACGGCGTGTGTGAGTGATGTGTACGGCTTGTGTGAGTGATGTGTACGTCTTGTGTGAGTGATGTGTACGGCGTGTGTGAGTGATGTGTACGGCGTGTGTGAGTGATGTGTACTGTGTGTGTGAGTGATGTGTACGGCATGTGTGAATGCTGAGT
The DNA here is from genome assembly GCF_048569485.1 of Anomaloglossus baeobatrachus. Lineage (NCBI taxonomy): Eukaryota > Metazoa > Chordata > Amphibia > Anura > Aromobatidae > Anomaloglossus > Anomaloglossus baeobatrachus. The sequence continues at coordinate 11,564 of NW_027444742.1, read as the reverse complement.
ACGGCGTATGTGAGTGCTGTGTATGGCGTGTGTGAGTGATGTGAACGGTGTGTGTGAATGTTGTGTACGGCATGTGTGAATGCTGAGTACGGTGTATGTGAGTGCTGTGTACGGCATGTGTGATTCCTATGTACGGCGAGTGTGAATGCTGAGTACGGCGTGTGTGAGTGCTATGTATGGCGTGTGTGAGTGCTGTGTACAGCGTGTGTGAGTGCTGAGTACGGCATGTGTAAATGCTGTGTACGATGTGTGTTTGTGAATGCTTTGTACGGCGTGTGTGTGTGACGTGTACGGTGTGTGTGAGTGCTGTGTTCGGCGTGTGTGACTGATGTGTATGGCGTGTGTGACTGATGTGTACAGTGTGTGTGAATGCTGTGTAAGGCATGTGTGAGTGATGTGTGTGGCGTGTGTGAATGCTGAGTACGGCATGTGTGAGTGCTGTGTATGGCATCTGTTAGTGATGTGTACGGCGTTTGTGACGGGGTGTACAGCAGAGCAAGGAGGGACAACAGGCCAAGGAACAATCCAAAGGGCTTTATTGGAACCACAAAGATAAAGCACCAAACATAAATATAGATCCTTAAAGTCTGCAAGGAGTCCACAACAAAACAAAAGATCCAGGGGCACCGCCTGGTATTCCGATGCCAGGGAAAATAGGGCAATGGTCCTTATATGAGTTCCTTGAGTCCAACAGGTGAACAACAAAACGCAATCCCACGTGGCCACTGATCTCCAGACTGTAACTGTCCATACACCGGCTCTAGGATCCAGCCTCAGCTATTCCCTCCCAGAGGATCAATCTTCTTTCTGTAGCTGTCGATATCATTGGACATCTGGCTAAATCAAGTAAATCTGGAAAGCAGTATATTCTCACTGTTGTGGACTACGCCACCCGATATTCAGAAGCCGTGGCTTTGTCAAGTATTTTTGCAGCCGAGTTGGCCGAGGCCCTTGTTACTATTTTCATCCGAGTAGGATTCCCAAGTGAGATCTTATTGGACCAAGGCTCCCAGTTCATGTCAGAGTTGGTGCAGTGTCTGTGGCGCACCTGTGGAGTACAAGCAATTCGAACTACAGCATACCATCCTCAAACCAATGGACTTTGTGAATGGTTTAATCAAACACTGAAAAATATGCTAAGGGCCTTCACTGACAGGGATTCCGACTGGGAGAAGTACCTACCCCATCTCCTGTTCGCCTATCGGGAAGTTCCCCAGGAGTCCACTGGGTTTTCCCCCTTTAAACTACTCTATGGAAGAAAGGTCAGAGGACCCTTCACTCTGCTAAAGGAATATTGGGAGAGGCAAGTTTAAGATACAAGAACCTCTGTTGTTCCATATGTCCTCAAGCTTCGGGAAAGCCTGGCTCAACTTGCTAGTTTGGCTCAGGATCATGTGCGGATGTCTCAAACCAGACAGAAGACATGGTATGACCGTAAAGCACGCTATCGAGAATTTGTAGAGGGACATCAAGTCTTAGTGATTGTTCCCCATCGGCAAAATAAACTCCAGACAACATGGGAGGGTCCCTTCCGGGTTCTCAGAAAAGTAAACAACACCAATTACCTTCTTGCTCTAGATGATCAGGGTCTAAAGCCTGCTTTACATGTTACGATTCTGCGTACGATATCGTATGCGATTGTAACCTCCCCCATCGTATGTGCAGCATGTTCGATTTGTTGAATGTGCCGCACAAACGATTAACCCCCGTCACACGTACTTACCCATCCATACGACCTCGATGTGGGCTGCGAACGTCCACTTCCTGGAGTGGGAGGGACGTTCGGCGTCACAGCGACGTCAAGCGGCAGCCGGCCAATAGAAGCGGAGGGGCGGAGCTGAGCGGGACGTAAACATCCCGCCCACCTCCTTCCTGCCGCATTACCGGCCGGGAGCCGCAGGACGCAGGTAAGATTTGTTCATCGTTCCCGGGGTGTCACACACAGCGATGTGTGCTACCCCGGGTACGATGAACAATCTGACGTTCAATTCATGAGGAATGAACGACATGGGTGTGATGAACGTTTTACTGTTCAATCGCAATCGCACGTAGCTGTCACACACTGCAGTGTACCTTCCGATGCCGGATGTGCGTCACTTACGTCACTTAAGATCTCACTTGGGAATCTTACTCGGGTGAAAATGGTAACAAGGGCCTCGGCCACCTTGGCTGCAGAAATACTTGACAAGGCCACGGCTTCTGGATATCGGGTGGCGTAGTCCACAACAGTGAGAATGTACTGCTTTCCAGATTTACTTGGTTTAGCCAGAGGTCCAATGATATCGACAGCTACTCTTTGAAAGAGTTCTTCTATGATAGGGAGTGGTTGCAAGGGTGCTTTTGGGTGATCTCCAGGTCGCCCTCTACGCTGACATATGTAGCAAGTTCGGCAGAAATGCGCCACTGCTTGAGAAATTCCAGGCCAATAGAAAATTTGAGTCAATCGTCTCTCAGTGCGGGTTTTCCCTTGATGGCCGGCAGTAGGAATGTCATGAGCAAGGTGTAATAGGGAAACTCTGTATTTCTGAGGAACAATCAGCTGTTTGCTATAAGTCAAGGGTTTATCTAGGAAGTAAGCATTGGTAAACCGATACAGAAGTCCATTTTCTCTGATAATTTTTTTCCCCATTTTCTCCTAACTGCCCTACTTCAGCCTGAGCTCTAAAGCTAGCAAGGGTGGGGTCAATCTTTACCTCTTGTCTAAACTGAACTTTATCCCAAGTGATATTCATATGAGACCCACAAGAAAAATCACTCACCGGCTGTGACGGCAGTTCGGGTGGCCTCATTTCCATTCATGGGTTGAACACGTCCACATCTGCTGCTCTCTTGGCTTGACTTCTGGTTATCGCACTGACAAAGTGGCATTGAAGATTCCCCACATCATTCCCCAGAAGAATGTCTGCAGGAAGGCCGCTCATCACACCAATCATGCATTGTTTTGCCCCAAAGCCATAATCCAGGGTCACACTCGCTCTTGGAATGTATCTTTGAGTACCTCCAGCCAATTCAATGGCAATTCCTGGTCCCTTTTGCATTGCTTCTGGTTGAATTACTCGGGGATCTGTGATGGTGAGAAAAGCCCCAGTGTCACGAAAGCCAACAACTTTTTGGCCATCCAGCACGACCTCCTGTAGATGTTTATGCTGAAGATCAGAAGAACAGGCGGCTGTGGCTCGCACCTCATAGACTCCTGGTAGGGAAGTCAACATATCAGAGTCTTTTGTCAAATCATCAGGGAGTGAATCCAGCTCTTCTCCTGTTGAGGTTGTCTGTAGATAATGGACAGGCAAAGGGGGTCTGTAACTGTTTTGCCTCTGAACACCTGGACAGTGAGCTTGCAGATGACCCAGCTGCCCACATCCATAACATCTACGTTCTAAGAGTCTTTCTCCACGTCGTACTCCCAAAGAGGAGGCAGGAGTAGTAGGAGGCACATTCACACGGGGTTTGCCATGTGTTGGTAGTCTAATGGGACGGTGAACATTGGAGGCCAAAGGTCAAGGGACCACTGGTGTTGGGGAGCTGGTAGTTTTTTTTCTCACTGACTAGTATCCTTTTCCATTGAGGCTTGATGGTGAGAAGCTCATCAGCTAGAGCAGCAGCTTGTCCCACTGTATCTGGTCTCCTCTCGCGCATACATTCCCTGATTTCAGCAGGGCACCTGGCATAGAACTGCTCTTTCAGGATTACATAGTTACATAGTTACTTAGGTTGAAAAAAGACCTAGGTCCATCTAGTTCAACCTTCCTCCACCAGTTCTACATTTGGTCACTAAGTCATTTATAACCAACAATGTTGTGTGTAGTGAAGACATAATCCAGCCCTTTTTTAAAAGCTGTTATAGTATCTGCCATTACTACCTCTTGTGGTAAGGCATTCCACAGTCTGACTGCTCTAACTGTAAAGAACCCTTTCCTATTTAGCTGTCGGAATCGCTTTTCTTCCACTCGCAGTGAGTGCCCCCTGGTCCTTAGTATTATCTTTGGAAGAAATAAGTCATGTGCCAGTCCTTTATATTGACCACACATGTATTTATACATATAAATGAGATCTCCTCTGAGACGTCTTTTTTCTAAGCTAAACATATCTAACTTTTTCAACCTGTCGTCATATGGGAGGCCTTCCATTCCTTGTAATAGTCTAGTTGCCCGCCTTTGAACTGACTCTAACTTCTGAATGTCCTTTTTAAAATGTGGAGCCCAAAACTGGTTCCCATATTCCAGATGTGGCCTTACAAGTGATTTATAGACGGGGAACAATACGTTGGGATCACGGGATCTAATCTCTCTTTTTATACACCCTAAAATCTTGTTTGCTTTAGCAGCTGCTGCGTCACATTGAGTGCTGCTGCTCAGCTTATTTGTAATAAGAATACCCAAGTCCTTCTCCTGTTCTGTAGTCTCGAGTTTACTTCCATTTAATGTATACGCAGGTATAGGATTACTCTGTCCTAGGTGCATTACTTTACATTTATCAACATTACATCTCATTTGTCAAGTATCTGCCCATTCTGACATCTTATTCAGATCTTTTTGTAATATTGTACTATCAAGGTCAGTTTTTAATATACTACATAGTTTGGTGTCATCAGCAAAGACTGACACTTTACTATCAATCCTATCCACAAGGTCATTAATCAAGAGATTAAAAAGAATTGGTCCTAGCACAGATCCCTGCGGCACCCCACTGCAGACTATAGCCCATTTAGAGAATGTACCATTTATGACTACTCTTTGTTTCCTATCTTTTAGCCAATTCCTTACCCAGTTGCATATAGTTTCCCCTAGTCCTTGCTTCTGGAGCTTTAATATAAGGCTATTGTGTGGTACAGTATCAAGGATGACCTGGAGGAAGGTCTCCCAAGTTAAGGCCCCCTCTCCCTCCAGCCAGCGATGGCATACTTGTTTCAGTCTGTGGGCATACATCCTTATATGAGTTCCTTGAGTCCAACAGGGTGAACAACAAAACGCAATCCCATGTGGCCACTGATCTCCAGTCAGTGACAGTCCATACACAGGCTCTAGGATCCAGTCTCAGCAATAGATCCTAGTCCTTCTCCAGCCGAGATCCAACTAACTGAACTAACATGGGTCTCATTGTTCTTATCTCCTGGGATCAGCCCCTTAGGTGGGCAGAAGAGTCCAACTCAGCCTGGACACTTGATACATGAATGGACTTTAGACTCCTGGCTCTGTTCTGTTTACCAAGTTGTGGATTGGAGAAGTCCCATGCTGAGAAGAACAAACAATCCCCCACCAGTTGGACATACAGGACAGTCAAGGAGAGACAGACTATTACATCATGAGCAAAGGCAGGGGAGGGACACACTGTTACACCGCAGGAGTGACGAACATCTCCTTACCTCCGTCCACCGGCAATGAGGAAGGAAGGAGGTGGGTGGCATGTTCCAGCCGCTCATCTCCGCCCCTCCTCTTCTATTGGATGGCTGCCGTGTGATGTCGTTGTGACACCGCACGAACCGCCCCCTTAGAAAGGAGGCGGATCGACGGCCAGAGCGACGTCGCAGTGAAGGTAAGTCAGTGTGACGGGTGTTAGCGATGTTGTGCGCCATGGACAGCGATTTGCCCGTGTCGCACAACCGATGGGGGGTGGGAATGGTACCGATATCGCAGCGTGTAAGTACCCTTTAGTTGTCTCAGTGGCTCACACATATCTGACAGATGCTTGCAAAATTTGGAGAGATAATTTACCATGCCTAGAAATCGTTGTACTCCACACACATCAGTTGAGGAAGGCAAATCTTGTATTACTCTCACCTTTTCAGGATCCACTTTTACACCATTTGAGGCCAGAAGATGTCCAATATATGCAACTTCTGTCATTTGCTTTGCTTTGGTCTGCATCTGTCCAAAGATTGTATCATCTTCTGGTCATGATGTTTGATTGCAGATTCCATATCTTCACCTTCTCCCACTATAAGGATATCATCTGCTATTGTTTTTACTCCAGGAAGTCCTTCCAAAGCCTGCATCAATTTCTGCTGGAACACCTATTGAGCAGGTTTTATACCCATTGGCATTCTCAGCCATTTATAGCGTCCAAATGGTGAAGAAAATGTTGTCAATAAACTTGATTCTTCAGTCAGTTCCACATGCCAGAATCCATTTTTGACATCACATACAGAATATATTTTAGCCTTTGATAGATCTGGGAGAAAGAACATTATCTAATGTTGGCATTGGATAATAATTTCTTTTCAGCGCCTTGTTGAGTGGCTTAAGACCAATACATATTCTTAACTTGCCTGATTGTTTCTGCACTATGACCAGACTGCTGATCCAATCTGTGCTCTTCTGGACTGGTGCTATCATGCCTCTTCTCTGTAAAAGCTCTACTTTCAGTGGTTGTACTAAAGTTACAGGCACTCTTCTTGGAGGTAATCTGGTAGGCTGCTCGGTGTTATAAATTTCTAGCCTGTATTTCCCTTCAAAACACCCATCACCTTCAAATAAATCAGCATACTCAATTTTTATTTTTTGAAAGTCCAAATTGCGCTCTGCGTTTAGTTTTGGATTTGGTATATCCTGGGAAACTTCAACAGACATAATGTTCTGAGACTGTACTTATATCAAGTCCATTGCCTGGACTGCTTTTGTGATGTGCTGGACCCCCAGGGGTTACAGTACACTAACATCACACACACACCCCCTGCCCTGGGTAGGTGACACCAGTCAATCAAAATCCTTGTTGCCACCCTCCAGGGTTGATGTCCAAACCAGGTGGGGCGGAGCCAGGCGGTTGACCCCACCCACCGAGGAGTTCACAGGCCTGGAGGCGGGAAAGTAGGCAGTTAGATGTTAGTAGACAGTGAAAGTGAGAGGAGTGAAAAACTGTTTGTGTCTGGGTTGGAGCCCAGGCACGTTCAGCAAGGTCGGCAGATGGTGGTGGCCGTCTGCAGGATTTGGTGTAGGTCAGCGGAACCGTAGGACTGGGGTCGGGCGGTGGCCCGCCGGTACCGAACCGGGGAGCAGATTGAAGCCAAGCACCAAGGCAGGGTACTCAGACCCCGACTAGGCTAGGAGCCGCCGAAAAGGTCAATTTATCTGATTGCGGTCTGGACCTCGGGTTCATTCCCACCCAAGTCCCGTCAGAAGGCAACAGCCCAGCCCGTCCGGATAAGTGCCACCGCCAAGGGCCAGAGATCTAAGGGCCAGCGCATGCGGGCAAACGGGCTCTCCTGACACATACACACCGGAGAGCGGACTACCCGTGGGAAGCCATAGTAGTCAAACACACTTACACAGGTGCAGGAAAATGACAGCCACCATCAACCCGTCCGGGGAGAGCGAGAACACCGCAGCCGGCTGTGGGGCCCGTCCATCCAGCCATTTGGTTTACCAGAGACTCTGTCCTTCTATGTCTGAGTGAGTACAACAGTGCCATTCGGCACCGCGCTGCACTGCAACATTGCACCCGCGCCCACGCTGCCTCTCCGCCTCGGCTCCTGCACCTATACCTCCTCCCTACTCCCCAACTGGGGCCCCGGGACCAACAGCCCCTACCCACGGAGGGGTCAACTGCTCTCCGCCATCACTCCCGGTATCCCCCGTCACCAGCAGCGGTGGTGCCCACCATCACCACAACCCGTGGGTGGCGTCACGACCGACATCCCCAAATACCCACCACAAACCTCCCATTTTCACTCATGGGGGAGGAGGCGCTGCTCGAGCCCCGGGTCCGGCCCCATGCTTGAGCCACCGAGGAGCAGAAGGACCGGACCCGAGTACCAGCGATTCCCAGGCTAGCGGCGTTCCCACCCCTCCGCCCGCAAAACTTACTCCCAGTATAGGTAAATGGTTCCCACAACACAGCACGGTAAATTCATCTTTTCCTGTTACAAGGGTTCCACATTTTGAGCTTACATGTCCCCATAGGTTTCAGAACACTTTTGTTGTACATCACTAGTACCTTGTCTGTTGGCTCAATGGAAACCTGTTTGTTCAGCAGAGCACTTGGAATCACATTGCAGCTTGCGCCACAATCCAGCTGAAATCCAATGGGTTTCTCATCCAACAAGAAGGTTGCATAGAGCTGCTTGGCATCCTTGACTACTGGCTGCCTGATTACATTGATTACATTACTCATGTCTTTTACCACAATATTTGCAGTGGACCGTTCTTATAGTGAAGCTTGGTCTTGACTTTCTTGTCATAGATTCTGCATGTACCTTATCACTGGTGCCTGCCATCATCTTCAAGCTGGGTTTTGTCAGCTCCGCAGGCCTGCAGATTTGCTTGCATTTCTCCAAAGTCATTTCTTCCTCTCTCCATAATCTTTCTCTAAGATGAGTGTCTTTGATGCCACACACTACTCTATCTCTGATTAGACTGTCTCTGATTTCTCCAAAGCCACATGTTGCAGCCAATGTCCTCAGCTCTGTCACATATGTGTGCACATTTTCACCATCCTTCTGCTGTCTTGTGAAGAACTTTTATCTCTCCACTGTCTCATTCTTCTTGGGGTCACAGTGTTTATCAAATGCCTCCACAATCTCTGCTAAGACGAGGCTGTCCATCTGGCAGTAAGAACTAGGCTATTTCTCTGCCTTTTTCCCCAATTAAGTAATAAAACAGCTTTACTTTACGTTTGTCATCACTGGGGTCACTGTCAGATCCACATACAGAGTAAACTCTTCTTTCCAGTGTCTCCATGTCTCGGATAGATTACATGATGTGATGTCCAGTTCCTGAGGAGGCTTCAGACCAGTCTCCATTTTGTAGTAATGACAGGAAATCTGTACGTACAGTTGCTATAATACTCTGTACGGTTCCAGTCTCACACAAAACCTGCGGATTTGCAGGTGTGCCATACGAAGGTTCTGTGCCCAGCTGCCACCATGTTCTGTTTGTTGCGTCTCTCATGAATCACACTCAGTGGAGATCTTCAGGCTCCTTATTACAAGTGCTGTTGTCATTACATCTGTCTGCTGCTTGCACCGTGTCTGCAGTACCAGTGAGTTGCCTCTTCTCTGTGGTGCACACATACAAGTATTGAGACCCCTAGAGGCCAAACAGCATATATCATATTGATACAGGGTCTGTGCCAGATAAAGGTGAAGACTGTTTTCATTCCCAGCATGTTTGATTACTGACTGTTGTATGTAAGTTGTACGGTATATGTGAGAGGGTTCTTTATGGGGTGAGTGATGTAGGAGAACACAAGTAATACATGTAGGGTTTGTGTATGATTCTCTTTTTTTCGATACGACTGAAATGTGCTGTTATGTAAGGTCTAACAATCTTTTAACTTTTCTCTTTTATGGCGAGCTTTATACTGGGAACTGTGCCCTTAGGGGCACAAACTATTTCTGGAGGCTTCTCGGGAGTTCTTGAAGGACAGATAAAGAACCAGCAGAACTTACATTGCCAAGCGGATATCAAAGCCAGTCTGAAGAATTTCCTGTATCAAATGTGAATAATTTAATGGCATGAAGGTAATTTAATAATACATTTACCAGTAGATAATGTTATTGATTGGAACCAAGTCAAGAGGGTTTTCTGTATTTTCAAAATAGATGATGTGTCGATAGAATAGTCCATCATAATTAGATCGGTGTGGGATGACTTTCAGCACCTTGGTTATCCTCAGTTTAGTGGGGCTGTGATGCTCGTACAAGTTTATTTAGTGTCTATATGTTTATATTGTGCTGTTCACCTGCTTATCACCTACTTAGAAGGAGTGGTGATGGGTAATGCAGTGCTATCTTTTGGAAATCATTGAGACCATGCTGCAATAATCAACACCGTATCCTCAAAGTCAGACACAACTGATCTAATATTGATGGACTATACTGTACTAACTATGGGTTATCAATATTCTGAATCTGGAAAATCTATTTAAATTTGTTTGACCATTGTCTTCTATTCAAACCAAGTAATTATGTAAATTTTCAATCTTAGAACCTAAAACAGATGAAGATTCCGTCAGAAATGATTTTTGTGCCAAGTGTGAAGAAAGTGATACCTGATGTTGAGATCCTAATTTACATGCACCAGAAACGTGACTTATTTTTGTTGGAGTGTACAACAACTTCAGGCTTATGTTGTATAGAGCAGGAAACAGTGTTGAGAAATGAGTAGTTAATGGTTTCTATATGTCTCAAATAAAACCCTTTATCTTCCCACAATGTCTCTGCTTAATACTTCTACTGATAGTTGACATCTGTAACAAAATTGTGCTGAAAAGGTGTCTATCGTGCGCTGCACCACATTGATTACGCTTTTTAAATACGTTCTATGAACATTTTAGGAATGCTTTACCATGACTTCACTTTATTAGAGTGCAACACAAGGTGGGGTGAGCCATAGCTAATTATTAAGTGCACCCAATGGTCAGAAGAGCATAGCGAACACTCTTCTTTTTTTATCTGTTGTGGAATTACAATTTATAGTTATAAGGCATTATGATAGTTGTTGTCACGGGGTCATTCTCCATTATCACACAATCAACAGAGCGAGAGATGAGGGACAATCCAAAGAACATTTATTCCAAGCAAAATCAAATGGTCCATCAAATAATCCACCATACAGAATAGTCCAGAAACACGGATATAACCCAGTAAATGATAAATGTCCAGGTCTCTCTGGGGAGCCTCAGCTTCTCCCCCAGAGGATTATTCTTCCTGCTTCTTTCTTGTAGTTCTCAGACAGACGGAATAATTCCCCAGGTAAACAGAGAGTTTGGGTGGATCCCAGGCCCCTCCCCCAGACTTAAGGCCCCGTCACACTAAGCAACATCGCTAGCAACATCGCTGCTAACGAACAACTTTTGTGACGTTGCTAGCGATGTTGCTGTGTGTGACATCCAGCAACAACCTGGCCCCTGCTGTGAGGTCGTTGGTTGTTGCTGAATGTCCTGGGCCATTTTTTAGTTGTTGCTGTCCCGCTGTGAAGCACAGATCGCTGTGTGTGACAGCGAGACAGCAACAACTAAATGTGCAGGCAGCAGGAGCCGGCTTCTGCAGAGGCTGGTAACCAATGTAAACATCGGGTAACCAAGAAGCCCTGTCCTTGGTTACCCGATATTTACCTTTGATACCAGCCTCCCCCGCTCTCACTGCCTGTGCTGCCGGCTCCTGCTCTGTGCACATGTAGCTAGCTGCAGGACACATCGGGTTAATTAACCTGATGTGTGCTGTAAGTAGGAGAGCAGGGAGCCAGCGCTAAGCAGTGTGCGCTGCTCCCTGCTCTGTGCACATTTAGCTGCAGCATACATCGGGTAATTAACCTGATGTGTGCTGTAACTAGGAGAGCAGGGAGCCAGCACTCAGTGTGCGCTGCTCCCTGCTCTCTGCACGTGAAGCTGCGTGCGCTGGTAACCAAGGTAAATATCGGGTTGGTTACCCGATATTTACCTTAGTTACCAAGCGCAGCATCTTCCACGCGGCGCTGGGGGCTGGTCACTGGTTGCTGGTGAGCTCACCAGCAACTCGTGTAGCCACGCTCCAGCGATCCCTGCCAGGTCAGGTTGCTGGTGGGATCGCTGGAGCGTCGCAGTGTGACATCTCACCAGCAACCTCCTAGCAACTTACCAGCGATCCC
>NW_027444741.1:0-12500 GCF_048569485.1 Anomaloglossus baeobatrachus | reverse complement strand
GTTATAAAATTGTAAATAACTAATGAACCAATCAAGTTATGTTAAAACCAAGCACACCATTGTTTTTCTTGTGAAACGCTCAATAACTTTGATGTGTTACATGACCCTCTTCCCAATGGAAAAAATAAAGTGGAATCCTAAATGGCCAACTTCAAAATGGCCGCCATAGTCACCACCCATCTTGAAAAGTGTCGCTCCTTCCATATACTAATGAGCCACAAACAAGAAGTTGATATCACGACACATTCACATATTGTTTAGGAGTATCCATATAAATGGCCCACCCAGTATATATATATATATATATATAGCCGCGTGTGTCTGTCTGTAGCAGAGCCGAGTGTGTTTGTCTGTAGCAGAGCCCAGTGTGTCTGTCTGTAGCAGAGCCGCATTTGTCTGTCTGTAGCAGAGGGAGTGTGTCTGTCTGTAGCAGAGCCGCGTGTGTCTGTCTGTAGCAGAGCCGCGAGTGTGTGTCTGTAGCAGAGCCGCGTGTGTCTGTCTGTAGCAGAGCCGCGTGTGTCTGTCTGTAGCAGAGCCGCGTGTGTCTGTCTGTAGCAGAGCCGCGTGTGTCTGTCTGTAGCAGAGCCGCGTGTGTCTGTCTGTAGCAGAGCCGCGAGTGTGTCTGTCTGTAGCAGAGCCGCGTGTGTCTGTCTGTAGCAGAGCCGCGTGTGTCTGTCTGTAGCAGAGCTGCGTGTGTCTGTCTGTAGCAGAGCTGCGTGTGTCTGTCTGTAGCAGAGCCGCGTGTGTCTGTCTGTAGCAGAGCCGCGTGTCTGTCTGTAGCAGAGCCGCGTGTGTCTGTCTGTAGCAGAGCCGAGTGTGTCTGTCTGTAGCAGAGCCGAGTGTGTCTGTCTGTCTGTATGTAGCAGAGCTGTGTGTATCTGTCTCCCTGTATGCAGCAGAGCTGTGTCTGTCTCTGTATGCAGCAGAGCTGTGTCTGTCTGTATGCAGCAGAGTGGTGTGTCTGTCTGTATGCAGCAGAGCTGTATCTGTTTGTATGCAGCAGAGCTGTGTCTGTCTGTATGTATGCAGCAGAGCTGTGTCTGTCTGTATGTATGCAGCAGAGCTGTGTCTGTCTGTATGCAGCAGAGCTGTGTCTGTCTGTATGTATGTATGCAGCAGAGCTGTGTCTGTATGTATGTATGCAGCAGAGCTGTGTCTGTCTGTATGTATGTATGTATGCAGCAGAGCTGTGTCTGTCTGTATGTATGTATGCAGCAGAGCTGTGTCTGTATGTATGTATGCATCAGAGCTGTGTCTGTCTGTATGTATGCAGCAGAGCTGTGTGTGTCTGTATGTATGTATGCAGCAGAGCTGTGTCTGTCTGTATGTATGTATGCAGCAGAGCTGTGTATGTCTGTCTGTATGCAGCAGAGCTGTGTGTGTGTCTGTATGTATGCAGCAGAGCTGTGTCTGTCTGTCTGTATGCAGCAGAGCTGTGTCTGTCTGTATGCAGCAGAGCTGTGTCGGTCTGTATGTCTGTATGCAGCAGAGCTGTGTGTCTGTATGTAGGCAGCAGCGCTGTGTGTGTGTCTGTATTTATGCAGCAGAGCTATGTGGGTGTGTCTGTGTGTATGCAGAAGAGCTGTGTGTGTGTATATGCAGCAGAGCTGTGTGTGTCTGTATGCATGTATGATTTGTATCTATGTATGTATTTTTGTGAGTTTGTCTTTAAATATGTACGTGTACGTATGTGTGTGTCTGCGTGTGGGTGGGGCCCACTGGGACTCTTCCGCCCGGGGCGCACAAAAACCTGGAGCCGGCCCTGTGTATAATGCATATAACAGGGAGTGGTGCTCTGTTTGCTGGATTTGCACCCCAGCTCCTGGCTTTTTCATTAGCCTTCTTTTTGTTCACCTGCTGATCTTCTAGGTTTTTAAAACCCAGAGAAGATGCAGTGTAGTGTAGGACCCAGCAAAGGAGGTTGCCGTGAAGGGACGCTGGGCTGATATTGCAATGGCCACTATAATATTCTAAATACCTCCATTGTAAGTTATAAGGTAGAATTTATTTTGGTTTTTCACAGAGTGCGGCTGGAATTTTTTCTCATTTATATATATATATATATATATATATATATATATATATATATATATTTTATGTATATACCGTAGTCATAAATTATATTTTTACATTATTTTTAGTTTATTTTTTTCCCCTAATTTTCTTCCTTTTTTTCTTTTTTATCATTATCATCCATCATCTAAATCATTTTATACACTTTGTTATACTATATATTATATACTGTATTTAATTTATTTCACTCTGTTTATCGTTTTTGCTTCTTTTTTGGTGTTTTTGTCCCTCTTTCTTTCCCCTTTTTTCCTTTTCCCATTTATTACATAATTATACTGTACATGGTTTTATATATTTATAATTACATCTTATCACTTTATTAGCATTGATATTTCACACATATACATGTCATGCTTCTTTCTGGTGAGGCGGTTTCAGTCATGTTGCCATGGCGATCAGTGCGATCTTGCTCTTTTCCTTCATGTTCAACACTGACCTGCCGCATCATCAGAAGGGATCACAGATCCTCTACACTAGTTTGCTGTGCATTTATTAACCCTACCCACGCTGCCTTTAGATTATTTTACAATTCCAGCAGCACAGAAGTGCCACATGCATGCACTGTTGGGCCCCATTGGTGGTGAGGCTCACCCCGATTGCCCTGGTGCAGTGGCAATCAGGGTAATATGGGGTTAATAACAGGTCCCAGCTGCCACTAAGCCCTGAATTACTAGTGGGAGGCATCTATATAACCCCTCTCCAATACTAATCTGTAATGGAAAATAAATAAACACAAACACCGAAAAAATCTTGTATTTGAAATAAAATACAAAAAAACTTGCTCCCTTTCACCCCTTTATTAACCCCAAAATCACCCAGGTCCAATGTTGTCCACACTAGGATACACAATGATTCTGGCTCTGCTACATTACCGAAGGCACAGTGCACGGGCATGAAACATGACCGCCCGCTGTGAGCTTCAGGCAGCGATGAGCAGTGATGTCACTCAGGTTATTTGCGGGCACAGCTGTAGGTTCCCACAGTCCTCCACCTGTGATCGCAGGTAATGACCTCAGGTGACCTCATTGAACTGAGTGACCTCACCTCACCTCACCTCAACATGCCATTTCTTTGACAAGAGATGCAGATTTGGTGCTGAAATTTCTACACCATATTCCTGCACCCAAATTACACCACCTGTCAAAAAAAAGCTTCAAAACCATGCAGTTTTGATGTAATAGTGATGCAATTTTTTTGCCAGGAGGTGTAGATTGGGTGCAGGAATATGGTCAAAAATGCACAAAAACAGTTTTGACACCGTCTTGGTGTGGTTTTCTGCCAGGAGGTGCAAATTTGGTAAATAAATCTGAGCTAGACACCTATTCACTAAAATTAAATGGATTTTTAAAATTACCTGTCTCTGGGGTTGATGTCGCTTCCGGGTCCTACTCATTATGCTTAATGTATATTCACTGCATGATTGTGGACCCGTTTTGGAGTTAAATACTTCTTCATCAGGATGATCACAATTGCGCCCCTCCCCACTGAGCTCTGAGTCCCTCTGAGCTGTATGGGACAACCTGAGCTGTATCTGCCCCCCAAGACCTGAATGTGCCCCCCAGAGCTGTAGGTACCCTCCCTGAGCTATAAGCGCCCCCCTGAGCTGCATCTGCCCACTGAGCTGTATGTGTCCTCCTGAGCTGTATGTGCCCCAGAGAGCTGTATGCACCCCCCAGAGCTGTAGGTGCACCTCCACTGAGCTGTATGGGCCCCCCTGAGCTGAATGGGCCCCCCCTGAGCTGCATAGGCCCCCTTGACCTATATGGGCAGTTGCCCAGAGCTCTATGTGCGGCCCCCAGAGCTGTACGGTGCCCACCCCCAGGGCCGGATTATAGGCGGGGCAGGCGGGGCTCCAGCCCAGGGGCCCCCACCAAAAGAGCTTCTAAGGGGGCCCCCACCACCAGGACCATACTTGTCAGCATTTTTTTTTTCTTCACACCCTCTCCCCCCTCCGTAAAGACAGTCTAATAAATCAGCTGTGTTTTCGGAGGGGGGGGGGGTGGTGGTGCGGTGCACCGGCATTTATTTGTATCTGCGTCTTTAGGACGCAAAAACAAACTGCGGGCACAGGACACTGAATGACCCCGGAAGTACCAGCGCTTGCACTTCCGGGGTCAGAGGTGTGCCAATGAGCTCCCTGCTATGTGCTGCGGCCGTCATGGGCGTACCCAGCGAGGGGCGGGGGGGCACCTGCCCCTCCCCTAGAAGCAGGGGCACAGTGTAATGGGCCGCTGTATGTGCAGCCATGCTCCTCCGCAGTGTGTGCATGCAGGCCCGACACACTAGCTGCAGCAGGAGCAGGAGGCAGCGCTGTGCCGGCTCTGCTGTGTGCTGTGTGCCCGGCATGCACACAATGCAGAGGAGCGCAGCGGAGCCGGAGCCGGTGCTCGCAGCTTCCTCCTTCTTCCTATTCAAATGTATTTGCGTCTTTCAGACGTAAATACATTTGAACAGCGCGCCGGGACTGGGCCCCGCCCCCGACGTGCAGCAACGTGATGAGATCAGCACCTTGCTGACGTCATCACAGTGCTGCAGGCGCCGGCACACGGGACATCAGATGGTAAGCGCTCCATGAAGGAGCCGAAGAGACAGGTTTAATTAATGATGATGAGTGGGGAGGGGCTGAGGACACATAACGGGGAACATCTGTGAAGGAAGTGGAACACAGCTTTGTGGCAGGCAGAGGAGGAGTACTGTATTCCGAGGGAGGGGGGAGGCAGGAGTGTGTAGGGATGGGGGGAGGCAGGAGTGTGTAGGGATGGGGCAGTGTGATTTGTGTGTGTAGGGGGTGATGAGGGTTGCATTGTATTGTGTGTGGGGGGAGGGGTAATGGGGGGGTGCATTGTGTGTGTGTGTGTAGAGGTGATGGGGGTGCATTGTGTGTGTGTGTGGGGGGGGGTGATGGTGGGATGCAGTTTGTGTGTGTGTAGGGGGTGATGGGTGGGTGCATTGTATGTGTGTTTTGTGTGGGGGAAGTTAAGGGGGTGCATTGTATTTGTATGTGTGTAGGGAGGAATGGTGGGTGCATTGTATTTGAGTGTGTGTATGTGTGTAGGGGGTGATGGGGGGTGCATTGTGTGTGTGTTTGTAGGGGGTGATGGGTGCATTGTGTGTGTAGGGGGTGATGGGGGGTGCATTGTGTGTGTAGGGGGTGATAGGGGATGCATTGTGTGTGTGTGTGTGTGTAGGGGGTGATGGGGGTGCATTGTGTGTGTGTGTGTGTGTGTGTGTTTGTGTGTGTGTAGGGGGTGATGGGGGGTGCATTGTGTGTGTGTGTGTGTGTGTAGAGGTAAAGGGGGTGCATTGTGTGTGTGTGTAGGGGGTGATGGGGGGTGCATTGTGTGTGTGTGTGTGTGTGTGTGTGTGTAGGCGGTAAAGGGGGGTGCATTGTGTGTGTGTGTGTGTGTGTAGGGGGTGATGGGTGGGTGCATTGTGTGTGTCAGCGCTGTGTGTGTGTCAGAGCTGTGTGTGTGTGTCAGAGCTGTGTGTGTCAGAGCTGTGTCAGAGCTGTGTGTGTGTGTCAGAGCTGTATGTGTGTGTCAGAGCTGTATGTGTGTGTCAGAGCTGTGTGTGTCAGAGCTGTGTGTGTGTATGTGTGTCAGAGCTGTGTGTGTCAGAGCTGTGTGTGTGTCAGAGCTGTGTGTGTGTCAGAGCTGTGTGTGTGTCAGAGATGTGTGTGTGTGTCAGAGATGTGTGTGTGTCAGAGATGTGTGTGTGTCAGAGATGTGTGTGTCAGAGATGTGTGTGTGTGTGTCAGAGGTGTGTGTGTCAGAGATGTGTGTGTGTGTCAGAGATGTGTGTGTGTGTCAGAGATGTGTGTGTGTGTCAGAGATGTGTGTGTGTCAGAGCTGTGTGTGTCAGAGCTGTGTGTGTCAGAGCTGTGTGTGTGTCAGAGCTGTGTGTGTGTCAGAGCTGTGTGTGTGTCAGAGCTGTGTGTGTGTGTGTCAGAGCTGTGTGTGTGTGTGTCAGAGCTGTGTGTGTGTGTGTCAGAGCTGTGTGTGTGTGTGTCAGAGCTGTGTGTGTGTGTCAGAGCTGTGTGTGTGTGTGTGTCAGAGCTGTGTGTGTGTGTCAGAGCTGTGTGTGTGTGTGTCAGAGCTGTGTGTGTGTGTGTCAGAGTTGTGTGTGTGTCAGAGCTGTGTGTGTGTGTGTCAGAGCTGTGTGTGTGTCAGAGCTGTGTGTGTCAGAGCTGTGTGTGTCAGAGCTCTGTCAGAGCTGTGTGTGTGTGTGTGTCAGAGCTGTATGTGTGTGTCACAGCTGTGTGTGTCAGAGCTGTGTGTGTGTATGTGTGTCAGAGTTGTGTGTGTGTCAGAGATGTGTGTGTCAGAGATGTGTGTGTCAGAGATGTGTGTGTGTGTGTGTCAGAGATGTGTGTGTGAGTGTCAGAGATGTGTGTGTGAGTGTCAGAGATGTGTGTGTGTGTCAGAGATGTGTGTGTGTCAGAGATGTGTGTGTGTGTGTCAGAGCTGTGTGTGTCAGAGCTGTGTGTGTCAGAGCTGTGTGTGTGTCAGAGCTGTGTGTGTGTGTCAGAGCTGTGTGTGTGTCAGAGCTGTGTGTGTGTGTCAGAGCTGTGTGTGTGTGTGTGTCAGAGCTGTGTGTGTGTCAAAGCTGTGTGTGTGTGTGTCAGAGCTGTGTGTGTCAGAGCTGTGTGTGTCAGAGCTGTGTGTGTCAGAGCTGTGTGTGTGAGTCAGAGCTGTGTGTGTGTCAGAGCTGTGTGTGTGTCAGAGCTGTGTGTGTGTCAGAGCTGTGTGTGTGTCAGAGCTGTGTGTGTGTATCAGAGCTGTGTGTGTGTCAGAGCTGTGTGTGTGAGTCAGAGCTGTGTGTGTGTGTCAGAGCTGTGTGTGTGTCAGAGCTGTGTGTGTGTCAGAGCTGTGTGTGTGGCAGAGCTGTGTGTGTGTGTCAGAGCTGTGTGTGTGTCAGAGCTGTGTGTGTGTCAGAGCTGTGTGTGTGTGTGTCAGAGCTGTGTGTGTGTGTGTCAGAGCTGTGTGTGTGTCAGAGCTGTGTGTGTCACAGCTGTGTGTGTCAGAGCTGTGTGTGTGTCAGAGCTGTGTGTGTGTGTCAGAGCTGTGTGTGTGTGTCAGAGCTGTGTGTGTGTCAGAGCTGTGTGTGTGTCAGAGCTGTGTGTGTGTGTCAGAGCTGTGTGTGTGTCAGAGCTGTGTGTGTGTCAGAGCTGTGTGTGTGTCAGAGCTGTGTGTGTGTGTGTGTCAGAGCTGTGTGTGTCAGAGCTGTGTGTGTCAGAGCTGTGTGTGTCAGAGCTGTGTGTGTGTGTGTCAGAGCTGTGTGTGTGTCAGAGCTGTGTGTGTGTGTCAGAGCTGTGTGTGTGTCAGAGCTGTGTGTGTGTGTCAGAGCTGTGTGTGTGTGTGTCAGAGCTGTGTGTGTGTCAAAGCTGTGTGTGTGTGTCAGAGCTGTGTGTGTCAGAGCTGTGTGTGTCAGAGCTGTGTGTGTCAGAGCTGTGTGTGTGAGTCAGAGCTGTGTGTGTGTCAGAGCTCTGTGTGTGTCAGAGCTGTGTGTGTGTCAGAGCTGTGTGTGTGTCAGAGCTGTGTGTGTGTATCAGAGCTGTGTGTGTGTCAGAGCTGTGTGTGTGAGTCAGAGCTGTGTGTGTGTGTCAGAGCTGTGTGTGTGTGTCAGAGCTGTGTGTGTGTCAGAGCTGTGTGTGTGGCAGAGCTGTGTGTGTGTGTCAGAGATGTGTGTGTGTGTGTCAGAGCTGTGTGTGTGTGTCAGAGCTGTGTGTGTGTGTGTCAGAGCTGTGTGTGTGTGTGTCAGAGCTGTGTGTGTGTCAGAGCTGTGTGTGTCACAGCTGTGTGTGTCAGAGCTGTGTGTGTGTGTCAGAGCTGTGTGTGTGTGTCAGAGATGTGTGTGTGTGTGTCAGAGCTGTGTGTGTGTCAGAGCTGTGTGTGTGTCAGAGCTGTGTGTGTGTGTGTCAGAGCTGTGTGTGTGTGTCAGAGCTGTGTGTGTGTCAGAGCTGTGTGTGTGTCAGAGCTGTGTGTGTGTGTGTGTGTCAGAGCTGTGTGTGTCAGAGCTGTGTGTGTCAGAGCTGTGTGTGTCAGAGCTGTGTGTGTGTGTGTCAGAGCTGTGTGTGTGTCAGAGCTGTGTGTGTCAGAGCTGTGTGTGTCAGAGCTGTGTGTGTGTCAGAGCTGTGTGTGTGTGTGTGTGTGTCAGAGCTGTGTGTGTCAGAGCTGTGTGTGTGTGTGTCAGAGCTGTGTGTGTGTATGTGTGTCAGAGATGTGTGTGTGTATGTGTGTCAGAGACGTGTGTGTGTATGTGTGTCAGAGATGTGTGTGTGTGTATGTGTGTCAGAGATGTGTGTGTGTATGTGTGTCAGAGATGTGTGTGTGTCAGAGCTGTGTGTGTGTGTGTGTCAGAGCTGTGTGTGTAAGAAGCAGTCTGTGCAGCCCCCCAGAACTATATGGGTCCCCCAGAGCGCTATGTCACCCATCCCAGTAATGAGCACACCACCAGAGCTGTTTGCCACTCCAGTAACGTCTATGCCCCCTGCCCCTCCTGTAATGTATATATTGTAGCCCCCAGCCCCTCCTGTGATGTATATGCAGCAGTGCTGTCAGTGTGCAGTCATGTCTGTTAGTGACAGCCATCGTGAAACAGCCACATGTCCTAAAGGAGCTGGACGGAAACAAGCGGGAGAGGTGAGTGAGGCTGCTGGCGATTGCCCCATATTAATACCTGTAAAGGCTCATGCACACGTAACTGCTGAATATTCTGCAGCGATTTGACAGCACATGTGTGCGTCAAATCGCTGCAGAAACACTGCATAATGGATGCAGTTTTTCTTTACAAAAAATGCCGATTTCATGCGCTCTGGCTGCTGCCCCCACCATAGACAGAGTGGGAGCTGCATCCATAGCACACGGAATAATTGACATGCTCATTTTATGAACTCACAGATTTGGGTCAACATTTTAGCACCCAAATCGCTGCGTTCATAAAAGCAACGTGCGCACGTATCATGCACAATCTACATAGATTGTGCTGGGGATGCAGGACGCATGCATTTACACTGCAGTGCTATACGCAGCGTAAATGCATGGAATTACGCAACGTGCGCACGAGCCCTAATGCGTCTGTGTCTGCATGTATGTCAGTGTATATGACTGTGCATATATTTGTCTGTTTATAAGTATTTTTCTGAATTTGTCTTCAAATATGTATATATACGCATGCCTGTATGTGTGTGTGCGTGTCTGTGTGTGGATGGGGTCCACTGAGACTCTTTCACCCGGAGGCCACAAAGACCTGGAGCCGGCCCGGGTTGCCTTAACATTGGGATCAATAAAAAAATATGTGAATAAGGTTCTGTACGCACGTTGCGTATTTGCATGCAGTTACGCTGCGCTTTGTAGCGCAGCGTAACTGCATGCGTCCTGCGTCCCCAGCACAATCTATGAAGATTATGCAGGAGCCGTGCGCACGTGGTGTATTAGAGCGCTGTCTGAAGCGCTGCGTTCTAAGAAGTGACATGTCACTTCTTTCATGTGCTTTGGATGCAGCTCCTGCTCTGTCTATGGGAGGGGCTGCACTCAGAGCGCATGAAATTGGCTTTTCATTACGGACTCTTTCTGTAGCGATTTGAAGTGCACGTGTGCTGTTCAAATTGCTGCAGAAATTTCTGCAGAGACAAACGCAACGTGCGCACATAGCCTAACTCTACTTTGTGTGTATAAGTGACGGATGTGAGTTATCCTGGACTGTATCTGTATTGTACTGTGTGTATAAGTGACGGCTGTGAGTGATCCTGGACTGTGTATTGTAGATCTGAATGTGGCAGAACAGGATAAGATAAATGTTCATTGGCTTTATATCTAAATGCTACGGTTCGCGCTCTACTGTTATGGCTAAAAATGTTAACGTTATGGGGCCCCCACCAGATTTTCTGCCCAGGGGCCCCCACCAACCTTAATCCGGCCCTGCCCACCCCAGTAATGTGTATGCCCACCAGAGCTGTATTCCACCTCAGTAACGTGTATGCCCGTAAGTTACATGTATGCCCCCAGTGATGTGTATGTCCTCAGTAATATGTATGCCCTCCCACTGAACACTGCATGCAAGTGCATTGAAGTTCATCTGTGGGTGGAGCTAGCGCATAGTGTGCTCTTGTCCCACAGATGAAGAAGAGCCGCAGTGCTAGCTAGCCAGCATCTCCCAGTACAGCGTATGCCTCACTCACCCACCTGAGCGAACTGTTTGGCTCTCCGAACAGTATGACCCCCCCACCTCCTGAGTTGTAAGTGCCCCCCAAGAGCTGTATGGAATCCTCTGAGCTGTATGTGGCCCCCCTGATCTGTATCTGCCCCTAGAACTGTATGCGCCCCCCCCCCAGAGTTGTATGCACTTCTCAGAGCTGTATGTGTCCCCCACTGAACTGTATGGGCCTCCCTGAGCTGTGTGGGTCCCCCTGAGTTGCATGGCCCCCCTGAGCTGCATGACCCCTTGAGCTGTATAGATGGCCCCCCAGAACTGTATGGGCGGCTGCCAAGAGCTCTATGTGCAGCTCCCAGTGCTGTATGGCACCCACCCCAGTAATGTGTATGCCCCCAGAGCTGTATGCCACCTCAGTAACGTGTATGCCCCTCAGTAATATGTATGCCTCCAATAATGTGTATGTCCTCCAGTAATATATATGTCACTAGCCCCTTCTATGATGTATATATTGTAGCCCCCAGCCCCTCCTGTGATGTATATACAGCAATGTCACTGTGTATACTGTGTGCGGCAATGTCTGTTAGTGATGACCATCACACAGCCTGCACAGCAACATGCCTGGGAGGAGCTGGACAGAGACAAGTGGGAGAGGTGAGTGAGGCTGCTGCTGACTTCCCCATTTTAAAAATTCCTCTAATGTGTCTGTGTATGCATGTATGATGTGTATATCTATGTATATCAGTGTATATGACTGTGTATATATTTATGTCTGTTTCTATGTATTTTTGTAAATTTGTCTTCAAATATGTATATGTGCTTACCGTATGTACGTATGTGTACGCATCTGCGCATATGCGTGACTCTGTGTGCATGGGACCACTGAGATTCTTTCGTCTGGGGCCCATGAAAACCTGTAAGAAACCCTGCCTGCAGAATCATATTGCCAGGACAATTTTACCATATAGTGACCCAGGGGCAGACACTGACAGCTTGTGGCCCCCTGTGCAAGAAATTGTGCTTGGTGCCCCCCTTATTCTAAGGAGACAAAGCTGCAGATATTTATATATACTACACGTCCATATACACCCCCCCCCCCCCCCCCCCCCCCCCCCACCCCCCCGGTTCCCCCCCCCCCCCCTTCCCCCCCCCCCACCTATAATATACTACATCACTACATCCCCATATACTACACCTGTAATATAAAACATCACTACATCCCCCATATACTACACCTGTAATATAAAACATCACTAGATCCCCATATACTACACCTGTAATATACTACATCACTACATCCCCCTTATACTACACCTGTAATATGCTACATCACTACATCCCCATATACTACACCTGTAATATACTACATCACTACACCCCACATACACTACACCTGTTATATACTACATCACTACACCCCCTATGTACTACACCTGTAATATACGACATCACTACATCCCCATATACTACACCTGTAATATACTACAGCACTACACCCCCTACGTACTACACCTGTAATATACGACGTCACTATATCCCCATATTCTACACCTGTAATATACATCGCTAAAATCCCATATACTACACCTGTAATATACTACATCACTACATCCCCATATACTACACCTGTAATATGCTACATCACTACATCCTCATATACTACACCTGTAATATACTACATCACTACACCTCCATATACACCTGTAATATACTACATCACTACACCCCCTATGTACTACACCTGTAATATGCTACATCACTACATCCCCATATACTACACCTGTAATATGCTACATCACTACATCCCCATATACTACACCTGTAATATACTACATCACTACACCCCCCATATACATCTGTAATATACTACATCACTACACCCCTATATACTACACTTGTAATATACTATATCACTACACCCCCTATGTACTACACCTGTAATATACTAAATCCCCATATACTATACCTGTAATATACTACATTACTACATCCCCATATAGTACACCTGTAATATACTACATCACTACACCCCCATATACTACACCTGTAATATACTACTTCACTACACCTACATATACTACATCTGTAATATACTACATCACTATACCCCCTATGTACTACACCTGTAATATACTACATCACTACATCCCCATATACTACATCTGTAATATGCTACATCACTACATCCCCATATACTATACCTGTAATATGCTACATCACTACATCCCCATATACTACACCTGTAATATGCTACATCCCTACATTCTCATATACTA
>NW_027444740.1:0-12500 GCF_048569485.1 Anomaloglossus baeobatrachus | reverse complement strand
GATGTTTTTCCCTATTTACACCCTTTATGGAGTGATATTTCTCACCTAGTTACACCCTTCCTGGAGTAATGTTTCTCCCCTATTTACACCCTTCCTGGAGTGATGTTTTTCCCTATTTACATCTTTCCTGGAGTGATGTTTCTCCCCTATTTACACCCTTCCTGGCGTTATGTTTCTCCCCTATTTACACCCTTCCTGGAGTGATTTTTTTTCCTATTTACACCTTTCCTGGTGCGATTTTTTTTTCCCTATTTACACCCTTCCTGGAGGGATGTTTCTCCCCTATTTACACACTTCCTGGAGTGATGTTTCTCTCCTATTTACACCCTTTCTGGAGTGATGTGTTTCCTTTTTTACACCCATCCTGGAGTGATGTTTCTCCCTTATTTACACCCTTCCTGGAGTGATGTTTTTCCCTATTTACACTCTTTCTGGAGTGATGTTTTTCCCTATTTACACCCTTCCCGGAGTGATGTTTTTCCTTATTTACACCCTTCCTGGAGTGATGTTTCTCCCCTATTTACACCCTTTCTGGAGTGATGTTTTTTCTATTTACGCCGTTCCTGGTGTGATGTTTTTCCCTATTTACACCCATCCTGGAGTGATGTTTATACCCTATTTATGCCCTTCCTGGAGTGATGTTTTTCCCTATTTACACCCTTCCTGGAGTGATGTTTCTCCAATATTTACACCCTTCCTGGAGTGATGTTTTTCCCTATTTATGCCTTTCCTGGAGTGATGTTTTTCCCTATTTACACCATTCCTAGAGTGATGTTTCTCCCCTATTTACACCCTTCCTGGAGTGATGTTTTTTACTATTTACACCCTTCCTGGAGTGATGTTTCTCCCCTATTTACACCCTTCCTGGAGTGATGTTTTTCCCTATTTACACCCTTCCTGGAGTGATGTTTTTCCCTATTTACACCCTTCCTGGAGTGATGTTTTTCCCTATTTACACCATTCCTAGAGTGATGTTTTTCCCTATCTATGCCTGGAGAGAGTTTGTGACATCATTTTTCTTCAGTTGTTTATCATTAGTGGCCCTTGGATGTGGTGAAGGTGCCCGCGCTCACAGCTGCATACGTGGGAGATACTTGCATGAGGAGCTGAGAAATTACACGCTACATACATGCTAGATACAAGAAGCCCTAGGAATCGTATTCGGCTGCCAAGTTTCCACTTTTAGAACAGATTCTAAAGAGCAGACAAAGAAGCAAACAGAAGACGTTTTGTAATCACGATTACGCAGCATGGGAGATATCGAGAAATAACATCCCTTAATAGACTAACTGTAATATGTGATCATTCTGATAGAGAGCTGTTTTAATGAGCCTGGTAACCATGGCAACGCGAGCACCATAAACTATCGCATAATCTCCGAAATACCTCTACTCTACTTAATCACCAATAGTATTACTGAGAAAACAAGGCAAGGTCAATCACTATGAGAAAAAAAAGTCATACGGACCATTCTACAAAAATAGACCCTAAAAATTTTGGGAGAGGAGGAAAGAAACAAAAAATGTTCAAGTCGTCTTCCACTAGAATGTTGCCCAAATCCTCCAATTATGTCGGAATAATGCTAAAAAAAGAACTCTGGTGGAGCTATGGTCAGCCATCATCAGATATCACTAAGAAATGGATGAAGACACTCGAGAAGAGGACAACCCAAGGACAAGTGATGTCTCGATTTTAGAGCAAACGTTCTTCTTAACTCCGGTACCGAAAAGCCTCAATATTCAAAAGATACACCAATCTGTTTCTAATGTTCCGAGCACAAAGGAGGAATATGACATCCCGTCATACCATCGTTAATGATAGGAGAACGGGACATCTCCGCAGCACACACAGATTGGTTGGTTCCAGATGCTTGAGCATCCCACAGTGGGATCCACCGAGGATACTATGTATGGCCATCTAAATGGAGTGTGGAAGCCATTAGCCCTCCCAGAATTCCTTCCAGAGAAGTCATTAGCACTCAGTTTGCCGTGTGTCACAGTTGCTTTGAGCTACCATGTGACTATAATGATTTTAAAGGGACAAGAGAAGAAAGTCGCCACTCTTCTGTTATACGATCCAAAGTTTTCTCTGGGTTCTTTATATCAGCACTTCTCGAAAAAAACATCTGACTTGTAATAGCTACTTGCTACCTCCCTCTGCTCTCTTATTATTGGATGTGTGCCACAAGTCAATCATTCCCCATAGATTTACCAATTCCCTCTCGAAATCTGGTTTGAGAACACGTAATCGCTGTAATCACAATCACTGTAATATTAAGGTGGATTTTGGATATTTCTTAAAATTTAACTTCCTGAATCATCGAACTTAAGTACATTTATATGTAAACTCCTTCGGTCTACATCGGCACGCTAAGACTTCAAAACGCATAGTCCATTTTTAACCTTTAACCAAAATCAGGCACTGAGCAAATAATTTACATGGACCTACTGTCACGGGTGACAGACAGTCATGTGGTTTCTGGCAATAGAAGGTCACAGTGTTTGGCTGTACAAAATTTTCCCTGACTTTCTATTGTTCCCGCTGTAAGTATTCATTGTATTAGGCAGCTTTACTGCTGGATTCATCTCTCCTGCTTATGGATCCAGGAGGAGCTCGCCTTCCACCCAGATGCTGATTATCAGTATTCTCTTGGGGTTTAAATACTCCCTTCTTCCTTGGACTTGTGCTGGTGATATTATTCAGTTAATTCAAGCTCTGGTTGCAAGAAGGTGGCTTGTACTCATCTGTGATATCGTTGCTGAATACTTTGCAGAACTTTTACCAGTGTCATTTGTGGATAAGTAGTTCATACATTTTTCTCCTGTGTGTCCTCCTTGTGTCTTCTATAGTGATTAGTAGGGTTGACGAAGAGCTCATCCCACCCGTTCCCTATTTAGGGCTCAGCACTAGGGATACCTAGGGTCAGGTATTGTCCACTAGCATTCAAAACAATGTTTCCAGCAACACATCCATTTGATAAATTAAAAAGCTATTTTATTTCCAATGATTAAAACAACACTAAAGGGTGCTTTACACGCTGCGACATCGCTACAGATATATCGTCGGGGTCACGTCGTTAGTGACGCACATCCGGCGCCGTTAGCGACATCGCAGCGTGTGACACCTAGGAGAGACGATCAATGATCGCAAAAATGTCAAAAATCGTTGATCGTTGACACGTTGCTCCTTTTCATAATATCATTGGTGGGGCATGCCGCTGGTTGTACGTCGTTCCTGCGGCATCAGACATCGCTGCGTGTGACACCGCAGGAACGACGAACATCTCCTTACCTGCGTCCACCGACAATTAGGAAGGAGGTGGGTGGCATGTTCCGGCCGCTCATCTCCGCCCCTCCTCTGCTATTGGGTGGCCGCTTAGTGACGCCGCAATGACGTCGCTGTGACGCCGAACGCACCTCTCCCTTGAAGGAGGGTTTGTTCGGCGGTCACCGCGACGTCGCTGTCAGGGTATGTGCGTGTGACGCTGCCGCAGCGATCACCAAATGTCGCACGAACGACGGGGGCGGGTACTATCACGCACGACATCGCTAGCGATGTCACAGCGTGTAAAGCACCTTTTAGTTGTATGGATATCCATGACAGAACATAAAAACACTTGTTACGCGTTTTGAATCCTGTGACGTCTTAATCTTACACCAGGTGGTCATGTATTTTCCCCCTGTGTGTCCTCCTTGTGTGTTCATTTAGCGATACTGGGTTAATGAAGAGCTCATCCCACCCATTCCCTATTTAGAGTCCAGCACTAGGGATACCCAGGGTCAGGTATCAAGCTTGGCGCATAGGTGCAGAATCAATCTAGGGTGATGAGGGACCCCAGGGTCCAGCAGTAGACTTGGTTAGGGGTCACCATCTCCCCATTCCCTAGACACAGGGTTCCTCTTCCCTTCACCACTCACTTGGTACTTCCCCTTACCTAGCATGACACCCACATCAATCACTAAATCAGGATAGTCCTAGTTCTTCTCAATGCCTTCTAAAAAATTGTCCACATAAGCTAGTAAAGTAGCGTGGATTATATTATGGATTTTCTTGGCTACCCAGCCACACTATGATGGAAACCAGGTTGAATATTAGTAGCAGCGAAAGTTGGCCAATCTAAAACCACGATAGTTTCTCTGACTTTTGGTAAAGCCATGAGCTTTTAGTCAGTATTGAGACAATTTGAATCCAACATGTCTGAATGGTTAAAGTGTTAGCCACGTATCAGAGATATACCACAAATATATAACCTACTCTAGACATCCCGATCTCAGAATCAGCAGAACCACATCCAAATGGAAAGGCAGCAAAGTCAATCGATATTCGACACAGTGCAATGTTTTCAACTTTGCACATACATAATCTTCTCTAAAATTCTAGCCATTTTGAATTCTAGCCAAATTGTAGCCAGGTGATGTTGGAATCGGCACCACTATCACTCATTGGAATAGCAGTACCCTCAATCTTCTTTCAACAGTTGAGTCTCGGACATATCAAACCCATCATCATTCCTTTGCTGTCATGAGTGTGTCCCTATCTAGGAAGACCTCTGGCAAGTCTGGGATCAGAAGGTCACAACACCTTATTGTTCGCAGG
Organism: Anomaloglossus baeobatrachus; assembly: GCF_048569485.1. Lineage (NCBI taxonomy): Eukaryota > Metazoa > Chordata > Amphibia > Anura > Aromobatidae > Anomaloglossus > Anomaloglossus baeobatrachus. The sequence goes on along the minus strand of NW_027444740.1, from coordinate 7,904 downwards.
TCTACAACTTGTATTTGAGTGAATTTACTTTCATTTAGTGCTGTAGGGGTTAAGGATTTTTTCGCATTTGGCTGCCCTTTGTAGCCTTAATCTCAGGTGCAGCTCTTTTGTGACCACTCCCCTTCACTATAAAAAGTCACGTGTCCTACTATCTGATGCCAGTTATAGATTCTCATTCTATGCTGGCCACTTTGGAAGTGTCACGCTGTGCAAAGGGCTGGTAAGAAGCAGTACAGCGTATTCCCAACTAGGTGGCAGCAGAGTAGTGAAGGATAGTTAAAGTAAGACTGTAACAGAAAGGAGGCTGAAGTACAGCAGAGTAGCTTCAGCAGGTGGTTCACAGGCGAACCACCAGGGGGCAATAGAGTAGTCAAGCAGTCAGGGTCTAGTTGGGAAGTCAAGTCACTGCAGAGGGAGGATCAAGATCAAGTCAGAAAACAGAATGGAGGTCAGATGCAGGGAGATCAGGTATGCAGAGGGGAACACAAAGGGCACAGGGAACAGAAGACAAGACCGGAGGGTGAGGAGACACAAACACGAGAAAGAGGATGAACCAGGATGGGTAAACAACTGACAGGAGCAGGAAGTCAGGGACTGGGACAGACAGATGAATGGGGGATGGTACAGGTCAGGGTATGGTAACAAGGAGTCAGATCAAACAGGATATCTCACCAGAGCCAGTCACAGGCTGCAGAGCAAAACTATGACCAGCACTGGAATTCTGGTGCAGTGCCCAGATATAGTGTCTCCTGAAACTGGAACAAGGCTGATGGGAGTTAACTCCTGACATGACCAGGCCAGGTCTGGGAAACTCTGGAGCGGGGAATACTGGTCCTGGATCATGACAGGAAGGAGCCTGTCTCTGGAAGTAGCTGAGAAGTTGTGACTACTGCAACTGTGGTGTTTTGCTGCATTGGAGGATCTAGGATTGTTTTTATTTTTGTGTTTATTTACCTTCTGTCTGTCTCCCTTACCTTGTGTTGTATTATTGCAGTGGTGAAACTGGTGTTCTTGCCGTCCTTCTCACTAGCCAGGGTGAGTTCAGAGCAGGTGAGAGCCTAGGCATGTGACGGTGACGGGGGGAAGGACCCATGTAGAGACATTAGGGAGCATAAGGTACAGACTCAGGTGAATTGCAGGAGGTGTCCCCTCTAGCCTCTGCCTATCGCCAGGGCCTTTTCGCATTATTACCCTTGTGCTCTGCTGTAAGCTAAGCATCTGTACGCTCTGGTGTGACATTTGACTTGTTCAATTGACATCACTTCTTAGACATGAATTGGATGCTAAAGTCTCGATGGTTAAGGTGCTAGTCATGAAATATAGATGTCCTTCAATAAAAGAGACCACCATGAATTTGGGACAAACAATAGAAACAAGAGAAGAAACCATACATACCCAACAATCTTGATCTTATGCGGACGTCACACGGGACGATCTATCGTGCGATCGCACGAGTGATCGTACCCGCCCCCGTCGTTTGTGCATCACGAGCAATTAGTTGCCCGTGGCGCACAAAGTCGTTTACCACCATCACGCGCACTTACCTCCCGGATGACGTCGCTGTGGGCGGCGAACATCCTCTTCCTGAAGGGGGAGGGACGTTCGGCGTCACAACGACGTCACACGGCAGCCGGCCAACAGAAGCGGAGGGGCAGAGATGAGCGGGATGTAACATCCCGCCCACCTCCTTCCTTCCGCATTACCGGCAGGACGCAGGTAAGCTGTGTTCATCGCTTCTGGGGTGTCACACGTAGCGATGTGTGCTGCCACGGGAATGATGAACAACCGGAGCACAGAAGGAGGAACGACATTTTGAAAATGAACGACGTGTCAATGAGCAACGATAAGGTGAGTATTTTTGCTCGTTCACAGTCGTTCGGAGTTGTCACACGCTACGATGTCTCTGATGATGCCGGATGTGTGTCACTACCGACGTGACCCCGACGACATCGCACGATATTATCGTACCATGTGACGCCAGCATTAGAAGTGGAACCTCCAAGATAGGTCTTAAAAAATGTCAAGAAAAAGAAAGACCCTTTGAGTCGACAAATTAGTTTGGCAGCCAGTTCTTGCACTTAAGAGTTTATACTTTAGTTCCGTGCAGCAAAATTAGATGGAGTTAAAACTTTATTTTTTACGAAAAAAGAAGACTGTAGGCTCAGAAGCAAAGCAAACAGAAGAAAAACACTTCCGATCTTTATCTATATTTTTCTCTGCTGCTTTGTTCTTTATCCCAAGACGCACTTGAAAAGAGATGTATTCTTCTTTGTGTCTATCTTGGTAAAACATTTTAGCTAATTAAATATTTTAAATAAACACTTTAACTAGACTAGAGAGAGAAAGCGAGAATGGAAAAAAGATGTTCCTGCGAAATAAATGGTGTTCTTCAGCTCGCTGGAAGCTTCCATTCATGGTAACGATTAATTAGTTGGTCTTCCTTAACTTGGCCATAAGAGGTCCACTCTTATCACTTCATGGGTCAAACCATGAGGGGGTCAATGCTGGTTTATCGGGACGTGCTACGCTCTAGTGGTGTTTAGAATATGGCAATAATGGTTCAATTTTCCTGTAGCGCCACAACAGGGAAAATGGTGAGGTTCCCTGTGGTTAGACATCAGATCTCTGTAGGAGGCGTGCGGTAATCACACGTCTACAAATGCAAATTCTAATAACAAACTTCAAACAGACAAAAAGGAACGCAAAGAAATTTCAGCTCTGAAGCTTGCTGGATTGTTAACAGTTCAGCAGTACAAGACCGTTTGGAGTATGCCGTAATATAACATGTAACTCAGGATCAGCAATGTATGTATGTGACGCCCTGGCCTATCAGGTCGTCCCAGGGTATTGTACAATCTGTCCTTCTGCACAGTATCCACCCTCCTTGGTTACGGATCCTTGTCCTTTGGTGTTGCTAACAGCTTAGCCAGTCAAAATCCTAGAAACACTTTGCACCGAACCCACCAGACACACCATTGGGGGGCTTGAAGGGAATAGGGCCGCCCATATGGGGGATTGGTAGGGAAAAGTGAGAAAGTGACAGAGAAGTGAAACAAACAGGAGTGAGAGGAGTAGGAGGTGGAAAGTGACTCTCCGGGAGAGATAGGTCACTGGTCCGGAGCAGGGCTCCTGAAGTTTACTAGGTGGCAGATGTTGGTCTGGGCCTGGTAGGAGCTGGAACCCCGGTCCCAGGGGATCGCGTCAAGGGGTACGGACTGCTGAGGAGGGCAGCCGGCGGCCTTAAGCCATCACCGGGCAGGGGCCAGGGCACAACGGGGTACGTGGACCCTAGGCCGGGAAGTAGCTTCACGCGTCCCGGTAATTTACCCGACGGGGGGAAAACTTCAAGATTCATCCCCAACCTGCTCCAAAATCGGGGTACTAGCGCACCGATGGGATAGGACTTTCCCAAATACAGTCCAAAGAAATCCTACGCGTGAACCCTGAGAGCAAGCTCACTCCATTAGCCATACGGGTGAGCGGGACCCGAAAAGTTTCAAGTTGAGGGTCCAGCTAGTGAGAAGGTGCCCTGGAAAAGGCCACAGGCTAACAGGTCTCCTACATTACCACGCACCGTGGGTGGCGTCACAAACTTCTAACTCCCCTGTACATACTCCCCCTTTCATTGAGTGGCCGCACAACCCCCAGGTCCGGAGACCCCTCGAGCCACCGTGGATCCGAGCGACTCGGCCGCTGGCACGGGGGCGGTACATGTACACAGTAACTGCACCAGCAGAATAGTGAGTGCAGCTCTGGAGTATAATACAGGAGGTAACTCAGGATTAGTACAGGATCAGTAATGTATGTACACAGTGACTCCGCCAGGGTATAGCTCAGATGCACTTACTAACATTGACGTGTCACTACCAGTTGTAATATATCCCTGAGAGGTGAATTAGTATTAAGAAAAGCTAGAGGCCTCTCCTGACTATATGTCCTTCTAGGTTATATTACAATCTGGCTCGGATAGTTTATGGTCCTCCGCCCACCGTGGATCTGGAGTACTTACAGTGGGTAAAGTTTGGTAGAACTTCAGATTTATTGCTAACAAGGTTTAGGCCAGAAACTGTACACCATGCCAGCTCATCTCGCAGCAATTAAACTCTTGTCAGACTGTCATTTCAAGGGCTCTTGAGTCTGCACATCCATAATTACACATCATGTCAGCAGCCATGAGTGAGATCGACAGTACTTTTTAACCTTTGCTCAGTGAGCACCGGGAAAGGGCAGATAATTTGAAGAAATGGGTGTGAAAAGCTGTTCTGCCATTTCGGGATTTGTTCGCGCTTTCTGGATAAACAATGTTTTGAACATGTCTACATGGACGTAATCGATCTTGACACCGTAACTACATGCTGACGTGTCAGGGGTAATGCCATCGTCCAAGTATACAGTTTGGCCTCATACACACGACTATAAAAAAGGTCCTCTTTACAGTATCCCAATTCCAAAAAATGGTGGCTAGAGCACGGCATCCAACCATATAGGAGTAAAACCAGTACAAATACAGAACTATAGGGTGCAACCAGATGTGAACTGCTCCTTCCGCTCTTGTACTTCCAATTTGGTGCTCTGCTGTTTTATATCTTCTTGATGTCCTATCTACATACACGTAGCCGGAGCGATATCCCCTTTTCATTGGTGACGGGATTTTACTGATTATGGCCTCTAGGTGGGTTCAACCAACAAAATTGATTTTGTAAAAGTTTGTACCCAATGGCCAGGATAAACGATACCGTAACTTGCTTATCTCTAGGGGTCAAAGATACCCGCCCATCTTGAGTAAGGGGATCTGTATCATGCCTCGGATGTGATTCGGTAGCCTCCTGTGCTGTGGTCCGTTTCCCTCTTCACTGAGCCACAGTCAGGTTCGGTCACTGTCCTGGTTCTGAATACTTTGTCTCTGTGTCAACACTTTGTGTGTTCATTGCCTTTGTATCAACAAGTGTTTCCTATGAAGTTGTTTAGTCTACCCCCCCCCCCCCCCCCCCCCCCCCCCCCCCCCCCCCCCCCCCCCCCCCCCCCCCCCCCCCCCCCCCCCCCCCCCCCCACCCCCCCCCCCCCCCCCCCCCCCCCCCCCCCCCCCCCCCCCCCCCCCCCCCCCCCCCCCCCCCCCCCCCCCCCCCCCCCCCCCCCCCCCCCGCACGTGACGGGTGTAAGTATTTAAAGTCTCCCCAGGCTTCCATTTTCTGCTGGTGAAATTTCCGAAGTGGATCCTGTTTGGAACTACAGCCTGTTTGGGTTTCTTCTGGCAGATTATACTCTGCACCTTCCACTGGATTCTTAAGGAGATACATGGAACCCTCGAAGGCCACTTAGGAAGCAAAAGGTCTGAGTGATCATCTGAGTCATCCAGTTGGGGTTATTTCAGTCTCCACATGGGCCTTTAGAGACTGCGCAGCTGAGACTTCTAGTCTGTGCAAGAACTGGGCAGGTCAGGTGTAGTAGTTGTAAGTAAGACCTTATTTTACATTATTTACTATGTGTGCACTTTAGTGCACATAACATTCTGTAATGTCTGCTAAGATTGGCATTCTATGAGAATGTCGGCGATACCCAAAAATAGTACTTGGCTATTTCTGGTAGTCTCTCAGACAATGAATAAAGTGGTGGCTCCAAACTGATGGGAATTAGAGGTTAGACTGGTTCAAGAGACCAGCCAGCTGACTCTTACATGCCAACATTCATGGCTCCTCTTTCGATTAGCCGGTGTAGTGCAAAATTATCGTTGTGGCATGACACAGATACGACATCCTTAAAATGGGAGCTAGGGATGGCGGCAGGAGGACATCCATGGCTCTTCTTTGGATTAACTGGTGTAGTGCAAACTTTTCGTTGTGGCATGACACATATATGACATCCTTAAAAGTGGATCTAGGGATGGCGGCAGGAAGAAGGAAATCCATGGTTCTTTTAATTAGCCAGTGTGGTGCAAAATTATCGTTGTGGCATGACACAGATGCAATGTCCTTAAAAGAGGAGCTAGGGATGATGGCATGAAGAAGGACATCCATGGCTCTTCTTTTAATTAGCCAGTGTGGTGCAAAATTATCATTGCGGCATGACACAGATACAATGTCCTTAAAAGGGGAGCTAGAGATGGTGGTAGGAAGAAGGACATCCATGCCTCTTCTTTCGAATATCCAGTGTGGTGCAAAATTATTGTTGCAGCATGACACACATACAAAGTCTTTAAAAGGGAAGCTAGGGTTTTTAGTGGAGATCCCAAAAGGGTCCCTATTGTTACCAATTATATGATGTGACTATATGTGGGATATTTTGTGTGTGATTACTTCCCTTGGATCAAATCTAAAGAGATGTGTCCTAATGAAGGGTCCCCTTTAAGCATTGAATGTAGTATGTATGCAGGTATACACTAAATTAAGTGAAGCCACAGGAAAAAAATAAAAATAACTCCGTAGACCCACACAGCCTATTGTTCCGCACTGCTATAACATGAGCACTGTCAGCCTGGTAATATACATTCTGTAAAGCCTTCTATACAAATACATTCATAAAAGAAGTGTAGGCGATGTTGCCCCCTGCCGCTCTTTACCTCCTCCACGTCAAGCCGATGGACTATCTTTTTGGGATTTTTTATGTTTTTTTTTTTTACAGCCACTGTGAATTTGGATTGAACTTCATTGCCTGCCATATATCTCTGGCAGATGCAGGGTGAGCTGTAGATTCATATGGGATTGTTAGAACTGCAGGCCTGACTAGATCCAGATGCAGGCGATGAATCAATGGGATTAACGTCCTTTCACATCATTTTGGTGCAGAGTGGGACATCTCCTTGATCATAAATACAGAAGCAGTAAAGCACCGCAGCTCTCCCCTTTGTTAAAGTGCTGCCTACACAGTCATTACATTACTAGCTGTACTGGGCATTCAATCGCTAAAATCAGGCTCTTTCACCGGCACTCCATTAGGAGACCCTATAATAGCGATGTCACGACCCGAAATGTTAACCGGTTTGTACAGTATGTAGAGGCATTGTGCTGTGGAAAGCTAACAATTCCAAAGGAAAGGCAGTGTGTAACAATAAAAGATTTGTTCTATGAGGATGATATAAAATCTACATGTTTTTACATTTCCCCTAGCTCTAATATCACACAACTGGATTATCCTATGGTACTAGCCTGGATTCTGCAGTAAGTCCTATAAAGTCTTAGTTTTTCTGCAGGTAGCGGAACCAAGTCTTTGTCTCTCTACATTAATTGGAATCTTTGTCTTTGGAGTGAGGTCTTTATGTCTCTATACGAAGTAGGGGGGATCTTTGTCACTTTACAAGAAGTGGGGGGCTGTCTTTCTCACTCTACAGGAAGTAGGGGTGTGTCTTAGTCACTGTACAGGAAATGGAGGGTCTTGTAAATCTACAGGAAGAGGGGTGTGTCTTTGTCACTCTACAGCAGAAAGTAGTAGAGATGAGTTTTCAAAGGTCGCGCCAATGACCAAAGGATGATGGAAGTATAAGATTAATGTTGCTTTATTTCATTCTCAGGTCAACGCGTTTGAGGAGACTCAGCTCCCTTCCTCAGGACAAACAGGCAAAAGAACATCAAATCTCATGAGATTTGATGTTCTTTTGCCTGTTTGTCCTGAGGAAGGGAGCTGAGTCTCCTGAAACGCGTTGACCTGAGCATGAAATTAAGCAACATTAATCTTATATTTCCATCGTCGTTTGGTCATTGGCGCGGCCTTTGAAAACCCATCTCTACTACTTTCTGCTATCAGCCAATGTGGGGACTGCTGCCGTGACCTGGAGTTACATGCTTTTATAGGAATTCTGACTGTCACAACTTCCATTGGTGAGTTGAACCACGTCATTTATAACCCCTTTCCCTATTGGGGTAAGACCCTATTGCGCTTCTGTTTCCACAGTTCTCTATTTGCCACTCTAC
>NW_027444739.1:0-17996 GCF_048569485.1 Anomaloglossus baeobatrachus | reverse complement strand
ATTCTCAGCGGCGATGTTACACTCCAGAGAGCGGACACATATCTTCCAATATCACAAAGAAGTTTCAAACACAATACAACTTCCCTCTGGGTTGCTTCCGATCTTTCTGTTTCTCCAAGTTCCAATGCAACCCAACTCAGCGTGAAGTTGTGACAGTCGTTTTCCCTTCCTACAGTCCCACATCCAGTCTCTTTAGGGATCTCGTTATGACCGAAGTAAAGCTTATGCTCCGGCACGCTTGAGGGCAAACTGCTCAGGTGGACAACTACATTCACACGCCAATTAAGATTCACCCGGTACCATGACTGTTAAGGATCCTGGCTACTGATATTACATCCACCGACTCCTATTGTTGGGGGCTACTCTGCTTGAGGAACGAGCTCTAGTCACAATGCAGTACAAGGTTCTCGCAATCTCACATTCAGTCTCCTTCACTTGCTACCACACACCTCTCCCTGTATGCGACCTTCCCGACCAACTACAAGTCCATCACTTTTTCTCACTAGGTCTTCACTGATTCTTTCTCGAATAAAGCATCACTTTCCCTCTAAGTTGGGCTAGTCATGACTGAAGGCTGCTTTACACGCAGTGACATCACTAGCGATGACGCTCATGAAAGCACCCGCCCCCGTCGTTTGTGCGTCACGGGCAAATCGCTTCCCATGGCGCACAATATCGCTAATACCCGTCACACGCACTTACCTTCCTAGCGACGTCGCTGTGGCCGGCAAACAGCCTCTTTTCTAAATGGGCTGTTCGTGCGGCATCACACGGCAGGCGTCCAATAGAAGCGAAGGGGCGGAGAGCAGCCACATGAAAGACATGCCCACCTTGTTGCCGGAGGACGCAGGTACGGTGCTGTTCGTCGTTCCTGGCGTGTCACACGTAGCGATGTGTGCTGCCTCAGGAACGACAGACAACCTGCGTCCAAAAGCAGCAACGACATTTGGTAAATGGACGATGTGTTAACAATCAATGATTTGGTATTTTACATCTTTAGCGGTCGCTCGTACGTGTCACACGCAACGACGTCGCTAACGAGGCCGGATGTGCGTCACGAATTCCGTGACCCCCAACGACATCTCGTTAGCGATGTCATTGCGTGTAAAGCCCCCTTTAAAGGAAAGGGGTGGTTCACTACTCTGCAATAGTGGCCGCATTCCACTGATAGGGATGGCTTTTTTCAAATACCTTGGTCGGCCAATTCTGCCTCTGAGCAGCGCTATTGTGGTTCACTCATCCCCATGAAGTGAGCCCCGGGCTCTGTGACCTCTGAGATACGGTGATGTCAGGTCAACCTCTAGTTGACCTGACATCACCGAGCCCGGCCCTTGCCTTCCTGAGTGACTGGGCTGTGAGCGGCATTTCACCGCTCTTAACAGCCCAGCATGTTGTGCACTCTCTCCTTCACTGCAGAGTGCCACAAGCAGGAGCGATGCTGGGCTGTGACGAGCGGTAAAACACCGCCCACAGCCCAGTCACTCAGGGAGACTGGGGCTGGCCGCGGTGATGTCAGGTCAACTGGAAGTTGACCTGACATCACTAGATCTCAAAGGTCACAGAGCCCTGGGGGTCACTTCATGAGGATGAGTGGACCACAATAGCACCACTGAGAGGCATAATTGGCTGAACAAGGTATTTAGAAAAAGCCTTCCCTATCAGTTTTAGAGAGATGTGGCCAATATTGCAAAGTAGTGAACCAAGAGGTCACTTACATGTTGACATCTTCACAGGAGCAGGGAAAAGATAGATCAGTGGGGGTCCAGGTGACAATGGCACAGGCAGAACAGGGGATTGGCAAGTATTGTTTTTTTTGCCTGTTCATTGAATTAAATCGGGTTTGTAAAAATAAAAATGATGGATGAACTTGAACACGTTGAGTATTTGGGGAGTTTTTTACCTCAGTATTTGTAGCCAAAACCAGGAGTGGAACAATCAGAGGAAAAGTATAAAAGAAACACGGGCACCACTTCTGTATTTATCACCCACTCCTGGTTTTGGCTACAAATACTAAGGTAAAAAAAACCCTCACCAAATACTCAGTGTGAATGTGGCTTTAGTAAAACTTTGTGTTAACTTAGTTTTAAAGGAAAACTAATCACGATTGACCCAGTTGTGCTGACACATATAACGTTTTTCACTTAGTGCGGGATTTCCACATTGGGGGACTTGTGTTTAGCTGAATTTAGCGGCCAGTGGGGCATGCGCTCTGCCCAGGGCCGGATTAAGGTTGGTGGGGGCCCCTGGGCAGAAAATCTGGTGGGGGCCCCATAAACGTTAACATTTTTAGCCATAACAGTAGAGCACGAACTGTAGCATTTAGATATAAATTTAATGAACATTTATCTTCTCCTGTTCTGCCACATTCAGATTTACAGGACTACAATACAGACACAGTCCAGGATCACTCACAGCCGTCACTTATACACACAGTACAATACAGATACAGTCCAGGATCACTCACAGCCGTCACTTATACACAGAAAGTAGAGTTGCTCACATATTTTTTTATTCATCCCAATGTTAAGGCAGCCAGGGCCGGCTCCAGGTTTTTGTGGTCCCCGGTTGAGTCTCAGTGGGCCCCATCCACACACAGACACGCACATACACATACAGGCATACGTACATATACATATTTGAAGACAAATTCACAAAAATACATTTAAACAGACAAATATATGCACAGTCATATACACTGACATACATGCAGACACAGACGCATTACAGGTGTTAATATGGAGAAGTCACAAGCAGCATCACTCACCTCCCCCGCCTGTTTCCGTCCAGCTCCTCCAGGACATGTGGCTGTGTTGCATGATGGCCATCACTAACAGACATGACTGCACGCCATGCACACTGACACAGCACTTCTGTATATACATCACAGGAGGGGCTAGGGCCTACAATATATACATTACAGGAGGGGCAGGGGGCATAGACGTTACTGGGGGGCATAGATGTTGCTGGAGTGGCAAACAGCTCTGGTGGCGTACACATTACTGGGATGGGTGGCTTAGCGCTCTGGGGTGCCGCACAGACTGCTCTGATTCATATATACACACACACAGCTCTGCTTCACACACACACACACACACACAGCTCTGCTACACACACAGCTCTGCTACACACACAGCTCTGCTTCACACACAGCTCTGCTTCACACACAGCTCTGCTACACACACACACACAGCTGCTTCACTCACACAGCTGCTTCACACACACAGCTCTGCTTCACACACACACACACACAGCTCTGCTTCACACACACACACACAGCTCTGCTTCACACACACACACACACACACAGCTCTGCTTCACACACACACAGCTCTGCTTCACACACACACACACACACAGCTCTGCTTCACACACACACACACACACACAGCTCTGCTTCACACACACAACTCTGCTTCACACACACACACACAGCTCTGCTTCACACACACACAGAGCTCTGCTTCACACACACACACACACACAGAGCTCTGCTTCACACACACACAGCTCTGCTTCACACACACACAGCTCTGCTTCACACACACACAGCTCTGCTTCACACACACACTGCTGCTTCACACACACAGCTCTGCTTCACACACACAACTCTGCTTCACACACACACACAACTCTGCTTCACACACACACACACAGCCCCCCCCCCCCCCCCCCCCCCCCCCGCCCCCCCCCCCCCCCCCCCCCCCCCCCTGCTTCACACACACACACAGCTCTGCTTCACACACACACACACACACACAGAGCTCTGCTTCACACACACACAGAGCTCTGCTTCACACACACAGAGCTCTGCTTCACACACACAGAGCTCTGCTTCACACACACAGAGCTCTGCTTCACACACACAGCTCTGCTTCACACACACAGCTCTGCTTCACACACACACAGCTCTGCTTCACACACACACAGCTCTGCTTCACACACACACAGCTCTGCTTCACACACACACAGCTCTGCTTCACACACACACACAGCTCTGCTTCACACACACACACACACACACACACAGCTCTGCGTCACTCACACACACACAGAGCTCTGCTTCACACACACACACACAGAGCTCTGCTTCACACACACACACAGAGCTCTGCTTCACACACACACACACAGAGCTCTGCTTCACACACACACACACACACACACACAGAGCTCTGCTTCACACACACAGCTCTGCTTCACACACACAGCTCTGCTTCACACACACAGCTCTGCTTCACACACACACAGCTCTGCTTCACACACACACAGCTCTGCTTCACACACACACAGCTCTGCTTCACACACACACAGCTCTGCTTCACACACACACACAGCTCTACTTCTCACACACACAGCTCTGCTTCACACACACAGCTCTGTTTCACACACACAGCTCTGTTTCACACACACACAGCTCTGTTTCACACACACACACAGCTCTGTTTCACACACACACACAGCTCTGCTTCACACACACACACAGCTCTGCTTCACACACACACACAGCTCTGCTTCACACACACACACACAGCTCTGTTTCACACACACACACACACAGCTCTGTTTCACACACACACACACAGCTCTGTTTCTCACACACACAGCTCTGTTTCTCACACACACAGCTCTGTTTCTCACACACACACAGCTCTGTTTCACACACACACACACAGCTCTGTTTCACACACACACACACACAGCTGTTTCTCACACACACAGCTCTGTTTCTCACACACACATACACACACACACAGCTCTGTTTCTTTCACACACACACACACACACAGCTCTGTTTCTCTCTCACACACACACACACAGCTCTGTTTCTCTCACACACACACACACACACACACACAGCTCTGTTTCTCTCACACACACACACACAGCTCTGTTTCTCACACACACATACACACACAGCTCTGTTTCTCTCTCACACACACACACACAGCTCTGTTTCTCTCTCACACACACACACAGCTCTGTTTCTCACACACACATACACACACACAGCTCTGTTTCTCTCACACACACACACACACACACACACACACAGCTCTGTTTCTCACACACACATACACAGCTCTGTTTCTCACACACACATACACACAGCTCTGTTTCTCACACACACATACACAGCTCTGTTTCTCTCACACACACATACACAGCTCTGTTTCTCTCACACACACACACAGCTCTGTTTCTTTCACACACACACAGCTCTGTTTCTCACACACACATACACAGCTCTGTTTCTTTCACACACACACACACAGCTCTGTTTCTCTCACACACACACACAGCTCTGTTTCTCACACACACATACACACACAGCTCTGTTTCTCTCTCACACACACACACAGCTGTTTCTCTCTCTCACACACACACACACACACACAGCTCTGTTTCTCACACACACACACACACACAGCTCTGTTTCTCACACACACACACACACACACACACACACACACACACAGCTGTTTCTCTCTCTCACACACACACACACACAGCTCTGTTTCTCACACACACACACACACAGCTCTGTTTCTCTCACACACACACACACACACACAGCTGTTTCTCTCTCACACACACACACACACACACAGCTCTGTTTCTCTCTCTCACACACACACACACACAGCTCTGTTTCTCTCTCTCACACACACACACACACAGCTCTGTTTCTCTCTCTCACACACACACACACACACACACAGCTCTGTTTCTCACACACACACAGCTCTGTTTCTCACACACACATACACACACAGCTCTGTTTCTCACACACACACAGCTCTGTTTCTCTCTCTCACACACACACACACACACACACACACACACACACACACACACACACAGCTCTGTTTCTCACTAACACACACACAGCTCTGCTTCACACACCACACATCTTTCTTCAGCTCTGCCCTTACCTGCTCCGATGCCATCCTCCTGCTGTTCCGGTATAGGCCGCCGTCCTCCTGCTGCTGTTCCGGTGCCGCGGCCATCCTCCTGCTCCGGTGAGTCTCCTCTGCTGGCCTTCTCATATGCGGCCACGGCACCGGCCTTCTCATATGCGGCCGCGGCACCGGCCTTCTCATCCGCGGCCGCGGCGCCGGTCTTCTCATCCGCGGCCGCGGCGCCGGTCTTCTCATCCGCGCCCGCGGCGCCGGTCTTCTCATCCGCGGCCGCGGCGGCGGTCTGCTGTGACGGCCGCGGCGGCGGTCTGCTGTGACGGCCGCGGCGGCGGTCTGCTGTGACGGCCGCGGCGGCGGTCTGCTGTGACGGCCGCGGCGGCGGTCTGCTGTGACGGCCGCGGCGGCGGTCTGCTGTGACGGCCGCGGTCTGCTGTGACGGCCGCGGCATTGGACCCCGCAGCAGAGCAGGGAGCAGGCATACCTTTGACCCCGGAAGTACAAACTACTTCCGGGGTCAATCAGCGTCCGGCGCCCGCAGTTTGTTTTTGCGTCTTAGAGACGCAGATACAAATAAATGTAGGTGCGCGCACCTCCCCCCCCCCCCCGCCCCCCGAAAACAGCTGATTTATTAGACTGTCTTTACGGAGGGGGAGAGGGTGTGAAGAAAAAAAAAAAATTGCTGACGGGTGGCAAGTATGGCCCTGGTGGTGGGGGCCCCCTTGGAAGCTCTGATGGTGGGGGCCCCGGGGCTGAAGCCCCGCCTGCCCCGCCTATAATCCGGCCCTGGCTCTGCCATTCCATTAAAGTCTATGACACTGATGAAGATAGCTTTACACTGTGCCCGTCCACCATCACCCGTCCTGGTATTGGTAGTCATCGGGGATTTTAAAGGTAGGAGCCACACAGTGTAGAAATTATCACTTCTAATGGATAGGTAATAAGTATCGTAGACTAAATGGGGCTTTACACGCTACGATATTGTTAATGTTTTATCGTCGGGGTCACGTTGTTAGTGACGCACATCCGGCGTCATTAACGATATTGCAGCTTGTGACACTTACCAGCGACCTTAAGCGACCTCAAAAATGGTGAAAATCGTTCACCATGGAGAGGTCGTCCCAAAACCAAAAATCGGTAATGGTTGATTATCGATGTTGTTCGTCGCTCCTGCGGCCGGCAGCACACATCGCTGTGTGTGACAACACAGGAGCGAGAAACGTCTCCTTACCTGCCGCCGGCCGCAATGCGGAAGTAAAGAGGTGGGCGGGATGTTACGTCCCGTTCAGCTCCGCCCCTCCGCTTTGATTGGCCGGCCGCTTAGTGACGTCGCTGTGATGCCGAACGTCCCTCCTCCTTGAGGGAAGGATTGTTTGGCAGTCACAGCGACGCCGCCGACCAGGTAAGTGCGTGTGACGCTGCCGTAGCGATAATGTTCGCTACGGCACCGAACACACGATATCTCACACACGACGGGGGCGGGTGCTTACATGCTCGATATCGCTAGCAATTGCTAGCGATGTCGTAATGTGTAAAGCCCGCTTTAGGGTTATCTTCAGAGGCTAAAGGATAGGTGAAATCTTGGGAATCTGTGGGGGTCCGAGAACAGGACTTTGGAGAGTGCTATGGTGACCACTGCTACATTCATTCTGTATAGGACTGTGCTGTACACTACAGTCTCCAGCAATCCCTTGGACCATGATTGGCACATACATGATCACCAGCTGATGAGGGACTAAAGATCAAAACTTTTAACAATGGCATTTGCTCTTTTTACTGCTAGTTCCACAAGGCCTAAATATTGGGTGCAGACTGCCTGTTGTATGGGGTAGAGGACAGTCAGGTCGCTTTCACACTGCGTTCCTTTCCCAGTTTAGTGGTTCCGTCAGGGCTTCGCAAAACGGGTTTCGGATGTATGCACCGACGTGGCACTGACTATAGATACAGACTGAGTCACCGTGTGCTCTGTCATGCAACATTTTCAGGAGTATACACTTACTGGAGGTGGACACCCAGACATATTAGACTCCAATAGGTGTATACTCCCGAAAATGGTACACGATAACGCACACAGTGACAGCCTCCACCGTTATAGTTAGTGGCCCTGTCGGTGCATACAGTAAATCCGGAACCCATTTTGCGACAGCTAATGGACTGCCATTTCTGGACCGGCCACGGGCATATATTTGCCTGTTAACCCTAGAACGCGCAAGCAATTCAATCTACCATAGAAAACAAATGACCTAGCAGGCCTGCGAGGCCCCAGGTATGCGTTCTAGGGTTAAGCTTGGGTCAGGAGACCCACGGCCAGTCCAGGTATCACAATCTGTACTTGGGCAGTGAACGTCGGACTTGTCAAACCGACCTAAGACGAGAACATTCCACAACTTGACAGAAGAGAATGACTCGTAACGCATTTTTTCCACATGCTACAGAGCCTCGGGGCGGACAGCGCGGCACAGTAGAGCAATGGTTGGGGCCCATGATGAATGTGTGTTGACTGCGGGAACAGCCGAGGCAGCTGGGAGTATTAGGAGTTACAATAACAGCCTTTGATGATTCAAGGCCTCTTACTTCATGACGTGCTGTGTGTCTGAGAGGAGCGGTATGTCAATGACACACGAGGTGACCCAAGTCTTTAAAGCACTGACATGGTCTCTTTCACTAACGCCCATCACCGGCAGGAGAAGGGTTAATGGAGCGATGTTCTGCAGGTCTCTAGGGAATTAAGGGCTCTCAGTGTTTAGGGAACTGCTAATCTTCTCACAGAGGCGGCTGACAAATTCCCACACACCAAACACAACACGTACACCACATACATATAGAAACACGCAGACATAAGCCAGAATCCAGGCCCGATCCAAGCGGAGGCCGCATCAATCCTGGGTCAAGTCATCCTCCACTATATACTCCATATATATCACCCCACAGAGCAGTCGATCCAGCCCGGAGCCATCACTGAGCACACTATTATAGTCACCACTGTGTGGGCGGCCATACATCAAGATACATCACACGGCCGTCTCCTTCCTGTAAACAGGGGTGATAATAGCTCTGCGGTGATTACTGCTCCGGAGGGACATGAATTAATAATGAAGGCGAGATAGCTGCACACAAATTGTGCTTCCTATACGAAAGAGGGGGGACAGTAAGGTTTAATTGTGCTTGAAGAGGATCTGTCAGCTCTCCTGACATGTCCGTTTTAATAAATACTCATGCTCTTCAGGAATAAAAACAATTCTGGAGCATCATCTCTAAGAATGGAATAGTTCCTCTGTTATTCCTCCTGGAAATTAAAGAGGTTGACCCTCACTTTAACACTGGTGGCCTATCCTTAGGATAGGTCATCAATGTCTAATCGGCCAGGGTCCAACACTTCGCACCCGCGCCGATCAGTTATTCTCAGTGCCGGTAGTGGCAGCATGCCACTGGCAATGCTCAGCTCCGGCGCTGCTCTGTTAATACCTAGCGGCCGCTGCACATCCGCCACCCACTCAGATCAATACGAGGTAGATGTACAGTACCTGACTGGGGCCGCTATTAGAAGACGGGGCAGTTCCAGAACTGAGCATTTCCGGCTGCGTGCCAGCACTGAACTCAGCTGATCAGCGGACCCCGGATGATCAGACATTGACGACCTATACTAAGCATAACTTCAATGTTAAAGTAGTGGCCAACCTCTGTAATCAATAAGTTAGCAACAAGGCTTCCACCTTGTTACCAGCAACACCCTCTACACAATCCGATACTTTAAAGGGAATATGTCACAAGGTTTTAGCCACCTAACCTGAGCATAGCATAACGCAGGGGCAGAGATCCTGATTCCAGCGATGTGTCACTTACTGGGCTGCTTAGTGTAGTTTTCATAAAATCACTGATTAATCAGCAGAAGATTATCATTACAGGACTACTTGGCGTGCTGCAGGTAGTCCAGCATATTCATGAGCTCTGTATAACTGCAGCAGAGAAAACATGGATTTTATCAAAATGACAGCAAACATCTCAGTAAGTGACACATCACTGGAATCAGGGTCTCTGTCTCTACATTATGCTGCTCTCAGATGGAGGAGCAAAAACCTGGCGACAGATTCACTATAAGTACCGATTGGAAAATGTCCAACTGAACACACTGTATTGACACAGTGGGCAGCACAATGCAGCATACTAAGATTGCTACGGAATTTGGATTTCTTGTGTTAGGACCAACAACACACATCGTAACGCAATGTCTCCAATGGGTTTGAGATTTCGCTTCTGATTTAGGCCAGTTTCACACATCCTGCTTTTTGCCGGTTTCGTCGCACGCCAGTACGGTGCGCCGAATCCGGCAAAAAGCAGGATGTCTGAAACCGGCCTTAGTTACCTGACAAGGATGTCTCGATGACTGAAAGGAGCCATGTTGATGACTGAAAGCAGTCATACAACCCCTTTAATACGCTCCTCATACTACTTCAGGCCTCCCGTCCCCTTCACTGGTCATATGAAATGAACATCATCTAATGATGATCACCAGAGACGTGTAGCAACAGATGCAACAAATTCAATCCTAGTGGATTTCTGGCTGCAGGTCATTGGGGGAAGGTTGCCCCAAAGGATATCTGTGTAACCTGTGATTTGCCTTTTTTTGGGGGAGGGGAATTGCGGCTTGAAAACAGTCACATTAAAGGGGTTGTCCACTACTTTTACATTGATGGCCTATCCTTAGGATAGGCCATCAATGTCTGATCGGCTGTGGTCCGACACTCCGCACCCCCACCGATCAGCTGCTCTCGTGTTCTCTGCGGTGGCAAAGGTCGTCAGGAAATGCTCAGCTCCGGCACTGCTACGTCTTCTGATAGTGGCCGCAGCCCGGTACTGCACATCTACTTCCCATTCAAATTAATAGGAGACTGATGTGCAGTACCCATCCGCGGCCACTATCAGAAGACGGAGCATTTCCAACTCACTGCTGCACCAAGAACAGCTGATTGGCGGGGGTGCGGGGTGTCAGACCCCGGCCAATCAGACATTGATGACCTCTCCTAAGGATAGGCCATCAATGTAAAAGTAGTGGACAACAACTATAATGTGACTATTTGTTTTAGAACAGTGATTTTTTTGACAGGTTACACATATACCCTTAGGGGCAATGTCGCCTGTGACCTGCAGCGAGTGTTGACTTTCTTGCATCTGGTGCTACATGTCCCTAGTGATCATCATTAGATGACGTTCATTTCGGCCATCAATGTAAAAGTAGTGGACAACCCCTTTAAGTCAAATTGCACAAACTATCTGGCCTGGCAGTGGCACCTGTATGGAGGGAGGCCTCGTCCTTATATACAGGTGCCACTTCCAGGCCCGATAGGGAATCAATGGGTGAACCTGACATCTTTTAGGGGTTGTCCAGGACTAACATATTGATAACCCATCCACAGGAGAGGTTATTGGTATTAGTGTAGCATGTGTCCTGTACAAAATGTGTCCACCTCTACAAAGTGAAAAAGTAAATAAACAGTAAAAATGCATAGGACCTCAGTCAGTCAGAAATTACCTCAGAGGACCTCAGTCAGTCAGAAATTACCTCAGAGGACCTCAGTCAGTCAGAAATTACCTCAGAGGACCTCAGTCAGTCAGAAATTACCTCAGAGGACCTCAGTCAGTCAGAAATTACCTCAGAGGACCTCAGTCAGTCAGAAATTACCTCAGAGGACCTCAGTCAGTCAGAAATTACCTCAGAGGACCTCAGTCAGTCAGAAATTACCTCAGAGGACCTCAGTCAGTCAGAAATTACCTCAGAGGACCTCAGTCAGTCAGAAATTACCTCCCTCAGAGGACCTCAGTCAGTCGGAACGTTACCAGAAATTACCTCAGTCAGTCAATGTATTTCTGTCAAACAAAGTAAATAAACAGTAAAAATGCATAGGACCCCAGTCAAGCATAGGACCTCAGTCAGTCGGACCGGATGGGAAACAAGACTTACGCATGTTCCACGTGCTTTGTCGAAACGAACAAACGTTGCGACCGATAATTCAACGCCATATAGCACCCGGCACATTGATCAGATCAGACGAATGGGCCGCTTATCGGAACATTTCCACATGGCAAGGTTTCAATCACATGCACGAAACGGTGAATCATCAACAAAATTTCACTGACCCTATCACGGGCGCAAACACGCAAAGGATGCAAATGCCACTGGGGTAATATTAAATAAAACCAAAATATTGCGAAAAATGAAAAGGTACATCGCTGAATTTATTGCCCGGTCACTAGGCTGAATATTGGTGGAAAAAGGATACACAACGAAGCACCATTCAATGTCATCGTAGATGAAATAGCTGCGCAATTTCAGCTGATATAAATCGCAATTTCTGGTAATTTTCCGACAGACTGAGGTCCTATGCATTTTTACTGTTTATTTACTTTGTTGCATTTGGTAGAGGTGGACACATGCTACACTAAGGCTGCTTTCACACCTCCGGTTTCTGCAATGCGGCACACTCCGGCACTTTGCAGGAAAATCGCAACCGGTTTTTTTTTGCTGCCGCTTGCGATTTTCCTGCATAGACTTTTATTAGTGCCGCATTGTGCCGCATTGCCTTGCGTTCCATCCGGTTTTTGCCGCATGCGGCAGATTTAGCCGATGCGGCGGCCGGATGGAACGTTGCCTGGCACGTTTTTTCGTGCGGCAAAAAAAACCGCATCGCGCCGCATTCGGCGCATCTCTCAATGCATGCCTATGGCGGCCGGATGTGGCGCGATGCGGCAAAAACCGCATCCGGCCGCCATATGCGTTTTTTGCCACTGCGCATGCTCAGTAGCATGCCGCAAGCGGCAAAAGCCGGACGGGCCGCAAGGGAAAAACTTATGCAAAGGATGCGGTGTTTTCACCGCATCCGTTGCACAGCTTGCACAGCCGGATTGAGCCGCAGAGCTCAAGCCGGATGTGTGAAAGTAGCCTAATACTGATTTTATCAATACGAGATAGTTGGGTGGTCTGACACCCGGCTGATATCTATTCCAGCAGTTGTCAGGTGTATATAATGTACGGACCTTGTGTAGTGGGCACTGCAGGCTATCTCCCAGATACTGATGAGTGGAGGGTACCGGGTGCTGGACATCAATATGTTCAGAAAACCATTTTATTATTTTTAAAATTGCCCCAAATTCTAATTTTTGCTCCCTTCTAGTCTCTTGTGTGACCTATTGCCCCAAAAAGAAACTGAAAACTCTTATGTATAAAATCTTTTAATAAATCCGGTTCTTTCTTTTTTTCCTCTTACAGTCACAATAGAGAACACAGAAAATAGACTTGTGAGTTGACGACATAAATTATCTAGGTCAAATGATTCCTCCGATTCAGTAAGAAGCACTATAAACATTATTGCGATTCTGCCCCCAGACACTGGGTGGCGCTAGTAACCAGCATCTTCTGAACACGGAGGCTCTGTAACATACCACTCTTTTTAGCAGTTTAGACTTTAAACATTAGAAAAAAAAAAAAAAGTGTCCTTTACGGGGTGGAAAATGTCACCGGCGAGCATTTCCCCAGACGAGATGTCCCATGTTACAGGGCGGAGAGATTAGCTTATTCAAATCGGATATTCTGGAAATCCCTCGAAGGAATGTAGTGGAGCGTTTTCGGTGGAGGTTGTAGTGTGCAGCGTGGTCCTCGCCATCTCCTGCCCTGCAGTGGGTTTGCATTCAGAAAACGTGACAATGTTCATGGCCATTTGTGTCAGTCACTCAGGGGTTAATCAGTGCCAGGAAT
This sequence comes from Anomaloglossus baeobatrachus, assembly GCF_048569485.1. Taxonomy (NCBI): domain Eukaryota; kingdom Metazoa; phylum Chordata; class Amphibia; order Anura; family Aromobatidae; genus Anomaloglossus; species Anomaloglossus baeobatrachus. The sequence goes on along the minus strand of NW_027444739.1, from coordinate 4,331 downwards.
CCCGACGATGGGGTCTGCAGAAGACTGAGCAGGAAGGGACGTATAATGGCCGGGGTCAGCAGTGGTTTAGCCCTTGTGTAGATCCCCCTTCACCTCCTGGGGCTGGATGAGAGAAGATGTGGACGAGAAGCAGCGGATCCAACCCCCTTTAAAAAAAAATAAGAAGAAGGGCATGGTGCAGGGGTTAGGATAATTTAGTAGCGTCCAGCCTTGGCATCGCCTATTGCCCCCCACACGTCGAAGACGAACTCATCCGGGAAAGCGAAGTCCCCTAGCGTGCGGTCCAAGGCCTGGGAGAAGTCGTCAGGGTTCTGCTTATCCATGCCGAGCTCCACCATGGTGCCAGCTGCAAGCGAGGGCAAGAAAAGGTCAGAAGGCAGAATATCTGGCGCGGATTCACATTCACTCATCCAATTAAACAAAAATAAATAAATTAGAGAACTGAAAAAAAAAAAAAAAGGAAACACGAAGCCGTAATGATATTGAGGCGATCTGTGCAGCCGACAGTTTAACCATCAGGGACCACTTACTATCAGTGTGTGATGGAGCGTGAGCGCCCCCCTGCTGGAGGACTACTCCTCATCCAGTGCACGGCTGCACTCCTCACTGATAGGAATACCTGCTTTGTTTTTTTATATATATCAGATATGTCATTATTAAAAAATTAAAGGGAACCAGTCACCAGGTTTTTCCCTTATCAGCTGAGGCCACCACCACTGAGCTCTTATATACAGCATTCCAGAATACTGTATATAAGAGCCCAGGCTGCTCTGTATAAAGTAAAAAACACTCACCTAGGGGGCGGTTGGGTCCGATGGAGGTTGCTACTCTCCGGTCCGGTGCCTCATCTCTACAGTGTTCTCTGTTCTCCTCCTTCTGAGGCCCATGTGCATGACGCAGCCTATGTCACCACATCCTGCGCAGGCACACTTTGATCTGCCCGGCTTAGGATAGATCAAAGTATTAGGCTATGTTCACACTAGAAAAATGATTTTTCTTAAGAAAATGATTTTGAAATTTCTTAAGAGTGTACCTGTGTTAAAAAACGCACCAAAAACGCACCTGCGTTTTCGGTGCGTTTTCGGCGCGTTTTTGGTGCGTTTTTACCGCTGGTTGCTCCCTGCGTTATTGTGCCAATTATATATGGTAACTAACGCAGTTAGCTGCAGAAAAGAAGTGACATGCTCATTCTTTTTCTTAAGAAAATCTACTGAAAGAATTTTCTTAAGAAAAAAATGCAGTGTGCGCACAGCAAATTTTTTTTGCCATAGGTTTTGCTGGGGAATGTCTGCAGAAAGGTTACAAGAATTTCTCAAGAAATTTCTGCAGCAAAAACGGACCAAAAACGCAGGTAAAAAACGCAGTGTGTGAACATAGCCTTATAGTGCGCATGCGCAGGAGGTCTTTAACCTTTCCTCATCCATGCGCATTACAGTACTTTGATCTGGCCTCTGTAGGGCAGATCAAAGTGCGCCTGTGCAGGACCTCAATGCCGGTGTGTGTGGATGATGTAGGACAGGTCATCCATACTGGGCTGGGGAGATGGAGCACGGAGATCGCAGCAGAAGAGAGGCGCTGGCCCGGAGAGAAGAGGCGCCGGACTTGAGAGGAGCGACACCCATCGGACCGGACTGCCCCTTAAGCGAGTACTATCAGTGTTTTTTATGTTATACAGAGGCCTGGGCTCTTATATACAGTATTCTGGAACGCTGTATATAAGAGTTCAGTGGCGGTGGCCGCAGCTTATAATCTGGCCAAATCTATAGCCAAATCTGATAACAGGTTCCCTTTAAGTTATAACATCACATGAAAATTAACCTCGATGTGCAGCGGGGGAGGTGCATGCACATGTAACGTATTGACACGCCCAGACCAGAATGCACCTCAAAGCTAATTTGCATGTTTTTAAAGCTTCGTCACCCCTGGCACATTGGATTACAGCAAAACAGGTAAAATTTGTGTTACTGGACCTATCCAGCCATAGCGGTGTATGGCCAAACCCACACATCCACTATATCCAGTATTGCCGGCCCCCAAGTTTTGGAGCTATGTGATAAACATTTTTCCAGCTCTGAATCGAGAACGGAGTGGAAACTGCGAACCATGAAAACAACAGTAATAATATATTAGTCTTCACGTTTCCCAGAATCAGTGTAAAATATATGGAGGCCATTCACAGAGCCCCCTCCTCAGCCAAAGCTCAAATTTCTATGTAACTCAATGGATCTTTTCACCCCCTGGCAGCAAGTCACCCACGAAGACCCCCCCCAATCCATAAATCACTGAGGAGGGTGAACCCTCAGGCTGGGTTCATGCAGTGTTTCAGTGGCTCTGTCCGAAACAAGATACCAGCGTATGCACCGATGGGGCCATTGACTATAATAATGCAAATACAGTCTGTTCAGCATCATTTTTGGCCATAGAGATGAGGCGGGCAGCATGATATAGTCAACTACGTCTTGCTGCCCACCTCAACTGGCATATCAGAGCCAAACTGTGACTACATCTGCGTCATTATAGTCAATGGCCCAGTCAGTGCAGACAGCTGAATCCCGTTTTAGACCATGTGCGCACTAGAAAGTGACTATTTCTTAGAAATCCGGACCCTCTGAAAGAATTCCGCACCCGAGGTAAAAAAAAAACGCACCAAAACCGCAACGAAATCCTCATGCGGTTTGGTGCGTTTTTGCCGCAGGTTGGGCCCTGCAGATTGTTAACATTATCTATGGCAAAAACCGCAGGTACCTGCGGAAAAGTAGTGACATGCTCATTAATTGTGCAGCGGAAAATCCGCAGGTATAAAAAAAAAAAAAAAAAATAAAAAAAATATTTTTTTTTTTTTTAAAACCCATAGGATTTGCTGGGGAATTGACTGCAGCAATGTTAGACACATTTTCTGCAGCAAATCCGCAGCAAAACCCGCAGCGTGCGCACAGAGCCTTAAGGGGGTCCGGACATAAGCCACAATGAAGCCACTGGACGTAGGTGAAAACACTATGCAAACCCACCCTCTCATACATGTTCTGTCCTTCTTTTACAGATCACACACCCATTATAGTCTACGGGCCATGGTTTTTTATGCAGTGTGTCCACAAGAAAAAAAAAACAAAAACGGATCAGAATGACCCATAGAGGTCTATGGGTCCGAGAACATCACTGAAAGCACCGTGATGGCATCCATGGGGTGTCAGTTTACATTGTAATGGATAGGAGAACTTAGTCATTTTCTTGTACGCTGGAAGAAACAAAAATTGCTAATGGTAAAAATTGGGAAAACAGACTATGCAATCAAGGTCACAGATAGAAATCAGGCTGTGTATGAGAAAATCAGCTGTAAATGAGGCCGGGGGGGGGGGGGGGGCGACAAGGAGCGAAAATCATTTACAAACATTATAAGTCATAAGTGTACGAAAATAACAGTAAGGACGTGGGATTTTAAGTTTCCTACAAGTAAAAAAAAAAAAATAAATGTATTATAATATAATATACCGTATATACTGGCGTATAAGACGACTTTTTACCCCCTTAAAATAATGGCTACAGTGGGGGGTCGTCTTATACGCCGGATATACGGGGGGGGGGTGTGTATATATATATATGTACACTGCAGTGTCTAGGGGAGGTGGGGGCAGCAGCTCTGGAGCGCAGGTGAACGCTGCGGCCTGCATCCTTTGATCTCCTGCACCCGCTCATATAATATGCACAGCCGCTGTCCATCTCCAATGGTGCTGAAATCGCACGCAGTGAGGGGCTGGGGCAGCGGTGCATAGTATATGAGCCTGCGTCCCAGTGTGATCGCACATGCCCACCCCTGTGTTAGATTTGGCCCCCAGGCTGCTGCTCATTCTAAAATAAAAAAGCTTTACTTACCCCTGCAGTGTTTCTCCCTGTGTCCCTGCTTCCACTGTGATCAGGCAGAGATCTGTCTGCTGTGCCGATCACATGACCGCACTGACAACCAGGAAGTGGAAGAACAAAAGCACGGAGCAGACAGGAGGGAGCTCAGCGCTGGAGGAGATAAGGAAAGAGGGTTTTATTTTACTTTGGGCAGCAGCCTAGGGGCCATATCTGACACAGGGGGACTTGTGCGATCTATAGGGGCCATGGGCAGCACTATGGGGGCGATATCTGACACAGGGGGACTTGTGCGATCTATATAGGGGCCATGGGCAGCACTATGGGGGAGATATCTAACACAGGGGGACTTGTGCCTATTATGGGCCCCGGTGAGCTGCTTCTAACCCCCCAGATGTATGCCCTGCCAATCCCCCCCCCCACCGATGCCGCGGGTGCTGTACCCGCCGAGCCGCGGGTGCAGGCCCCACAGAGCA
>NW_027444738.1:0-18000 GCF_048569485.1 Anomaloglossus baeobatrachus | reverse complement strand
TTCTGCACAATCAAAACACATTACATCAGATAGAAAAAGAGCAATCAGTCAGGCAAAACAGCCCGCTACAGAACGCTCATTGAGGACATTTCGAGGACTGGTCAGCTATTGCCGGGAGTGGATTCCCTCAGCATCTGAAAAAATGCAGCCACTATTCGATGTACTGGCGGCATGTAACAAGGGACAACCCTATCAGCTTACAACTGAAGCAAAAGAGGGGTTTGAGATGCTGAGGAAAGACATTCTCTCCGCACCAGCTCTGGGAATCCCAAACTATGATCTCCCATTTTGTTTGTTCTGTTATGAACTGGGGGGGCATGCAAAAGGAGTATTAACGCAGAAACATGGGGGAAAACACAGACCATTGGGTTATTACTCTACTCACCTTGATACTGTGATAAAAGGTGCTCCCTCATGTATCAGGGCAGTGGCTGCCTGTGCAGTATTAAAAGAAAAGGTTGCTGATTTGGTATTGGATAATGCCTTAGAAATACAGGCACCACACTCTGTACAGGAACTGTTACTCCAAGCACGAACAAAACATTTGTCAATGAGTAGACTAACAAAATATGAGGTAGCTTTGCTTGCACCTCCAAACGTCACTATTAAAAGGTGCACAGTGTTAAATCCAGTTACCCTGTTGCCTGAAATAGATGATGATTACCCAACTGAGAATGGGCACAACTGCTTTGAGCTGATGGATATGGAAACACAGCATTTGGTAAATGTCCAAGAGACACCAATTGATAATGCGGACCTGGAACTTTATGTTGACGGGTCTCGATTTTATCAAGACGAAGCACCACATACTGGTTATGCTGTGGTAAGCCAGCATGAGGTCCTCAAGAGTGAAGCACTACCAGCTAGGATGTCTGCACAGGAGGCTGAATTAAAGGCTTTGGCAGAAGCATGCATTCTCTCAGAGGATCTTGGTGTGAACATTTTTACTGACAGCCGTTACACTTTTGGGGTATGCCATGACTATGGCCCAATATGGAAAAGCAGACAGTTTGTGGGTGCCTCGGGTAAGCCCATCAAAAATGCAGATCTAATAGCTCAACTTTTTAGAGCACTAGAGCTACCAAACAAGGTGGCTGTAATGAAGGTACAGGCTCACACTAAAGAGCGTACCAAAGAAGCTGAAGGGAACAGCCGTGCGGATGCAGCAACTAAGGCAGCTGCTTTGCTTCCCCTCCCGGTAGAGGTATACACAGTGCTAGTGTGCTCCGGGAGGGTAGAGCCTGAACTTTTTTCCCAACTACAAAAACAGGTCTCCAAGCAGGAGAAAGAAGAATGGATGCGAACAGGGGCCCAGGAGAAGGATGGTCTGTGGATGGAGGGTACAAAGTGCTGCCTTCCTAAAGCACTGTACTCAATGATGTGTGGCCTTTCCCATGGGCCAACCCACCAATCGAAAGACGCAATGGCAGATCAGGTAAGAAAACACTGGGTGGCACCAGGGTTCCACTATGCTGCTGCTAGATACGTACAGGGTTGCATGGTCTGCGCATGTCACAATGTGGGAAAAACGGTGAAGGTACCAATGAAATGTACACCAAGGCCATTGTATCCCTTTCAGAGACTGCAAATAGACTTTATTCAGCTTCCAAAGGTAGGCACCTACAGTTAGGTCCAGAAATATTTGGACAGTGACACAATTTTCGCGAGTTGGGCTCTGCATGCCACCACATTGGATTTGAAATGAAATCTCTACAACAGAATTCAAGTGCAGATTGTAAGGTTTAATTTGAAGGTTTGAACAAAAATATCTGATAGAAATTGTAGGAATTGTACACATTTCTTTACAAACACTCCACATTTTAGGAGGTCAAAAGTAATTGGACAAATAAACCAAACCCAAACAAAATATTTTTATTTTCAATATTTTGTTGCGAATCCTTTGGAGGCAATCACTGCCTTAAGTCTGGAACCCATGGACATCACCAAACGCTGGGTTTCCTCCTTCTTAATGCTTTGCCAGGCCTTTACAGCCGCAGCCTTCAGGTCTTGCTTGTTTGTGGGTCTTTCCGTCTTAAGTCTGGATTTGAGCAAGTGAAATGCATGCTCAATTGGGTTAAGATCTGGTGATTGACTTGGCCATTGCAGAATGTTCCACTTTTTTGCACTCATGGACTCCTGGGTAGCTTTGGCTGTATGCTTGGGGTCATTGTCCATCTGTACTATGAAGCGCCGTCCGATCAACTTTGCGGCATTTGGCTGAATCTGGGCTGAAAGTATATCCCGGTACACTTCAGAATTCATCCGGCTACTCTTGTCTGCTGTTATGTCATCAATAAATACAAGCGACCCAGTGCCATTGAAAGCCATGCATGTCCATGCCATCACGTTGCCTCCACCATGTTTTAAAGAGGATGTGGTGTGCCTTGGATCATGTGCCGTTCCCTTTCTTCTCCAAACTTTTTTCTTCCCATCATTCTGGTACAGGTTGATCTTTGTCTCATCTGTCCATAAAATACTTTTCCAGAACTGAGCTGGCTTCATGAGGTGTTTTTCAGCAAATTTAACTCTGGCCTGTCTATTTTTGGAATTGATGAATGGTTTGCATCTAGATGTGAACCCTTTCTATTTACTTTCATGGAGTCTTCTCTTTACTGTTGACTTAGAGACAGATACACCTACTTCACTGAGAGTGTTGTGGACTTCAGTTGATGTTGTGAACTGGTTCTTCTTCACCAAAGAAAGTATGCGGCGATCATCCACCACTGTTGTCATCCGTGGACGCCCAGGCCTTTTTGAGTTCCCAAGCTCACCAGTCTATTCCTTTTTTCTCAGAATGTACCCGACGGTTGATTTTGCTACTCCAAGCATGTCTGCTATCTCTCTGATGGATTTTTTCTTTTTTTTCAGCCTCAGGATGTTCTGCTTCACCTCAATTGAGAGTTCCTTAGACCGCATGATGTCTGGTCACAGCAACAGCTTCCAAATGCAAAACCACACACCTGTAAACAACACCAGACCTTTTAACTACTTCATTGATTACAGGTTAATGAGGGAGATGCCTTCAGAGTTAATTGCAGCCCTTAGAGTCCCTTGTCCAATTACTTTTGGGCCCTTGAAAAAAAGGAGGCTATGCATTACAGAGCTATGATTCCTAAACCCTTTCTCCGATTTGGATGTGAAAACTCTCATATTGCAGCTGGGAGTGTGCACTTTCAGCCCATATTATATATATATAATTGTATTTCTGAACATGTTTTTGTAAACAGCTAAAATAACAAAACTTGTGTCACTGTTCAAATATTTCTGTACCTAACTGTATGAGTATGTGCTAGTCTGTGTGGACATATTCTCTTCCTGGCCCAAAGCTTGGCCCACAGCCAAGGCTAATGCACGAACAGTTGCAAAAAAACTGATCTCTGAGGTGGTGTGCAGGTATGGAGTACCAGAGGTCATAGAGAGTGACAGAGCCAGTCACTTCACCTCACAGGTTTGTCAAGAGGTTATGGAAGCTCTAAGAATAGAGCAGGCCTTTCATGATCCTTACCATCCACAGAGCAGCGGAAAGGTTGAAAGGTTAAATGGAACTATGGTGGACTTGACAGACTGTACCTACTGTGGAAGTCCTGTGGAATTGATTGACCACGAGATGCAAGAAATTCAGCCAAAAGAGAACTTTAATACTGTATAAAACACCACACAGTGTGTGACATATAACACACTACACGGATTACACAAACATATATCACATTTATATAGTGAATAAACTGGTAATACATATATACAATATTATACTGCATATATCTATGAATATATATATATATATATATATATATATATATATATATATTCTCCTCTAGGATCAGTAGATAGGATGGGTATAGGGAAAACGTAGGCCGATCCCACAGAGCACGTTTGAATGGCAGGACCCCATGATGCGCGTAGGGAAAGCCTTGTGTATTGTGAAGTAGGACAAACCTCTGCGGTCTACCCTATAGGAAGGGACAGCTAAGATAGAACATGATTAATCAAAAGAGGGGAATTGTTAGAGAAGCCATTTTGTCTTGTTCACCATTTTGTCTCTTATATAACTGGTTATATAACTAAGTATGATGAAATTGATGTTCTTTTGACAAAAACAACATCTGTTATTTGCTAACTTGGTTTCCTAGAATATGTTCTCTTTCAAATATGCACTTTTCTCAGAATATACTGTCTGGTTCCCAAAAACTGAGTAATTCTGTCTCCTTTCCTAAAATATGTCTTATTGTTAAATGAGACTTGGCATGATACTTCTTATCACATCCCTTAAAACCCTTATATCCTTCTGGCTCAATGCTATTCATTTCTATTATAATTATATCCGTCTACTCCACTGTGGCCTTGAGACCCTACACTCCCTTATGTGTTTCTCTGTCCAAGTATTTCCTGGGAAACTAATTTTGGACAGTCCTTTGTTTATGTCCCAGAAGTATAACAAAGATTAACCTTGACTTATGATATTTGGTATCCACCTAAAATTGTGCAATTATATCACATGTCTCATATTATGTAATCAGCTTAAAGGGTATAAAAAGCCCAAGTAACCAATAATAAACAGTGTTAGATTGATTTTTAACAGATTACAGACGTCTCTGTCTTGGTTTGTTGAAGCGTCACACTCAGAATCGGCCGATCCACCACATCTACCTGAGAGTAATAGAGCCCGGCTCTAACACCTGTTAATTCGGTCAACCGACCTCGCAAAACGCCAATTCGTCCAAGCTATGATGTCCGACTAAACAATCACAATACCTGGGAACGCCCTCCACAAGTGCAACAAATCCAACTTAATGTCTCTCTTCAATTCTCTAGCCGCTCTCACTCCCAGATCATTCCCACCCACATGCAGAATCAAAACATCCAGATCTCGGTCAATCCTGCTATAATAAGCCACCTCAGGATGTAATCTCCCCCAGGTCATTCCCCGAATTCCGATCTATTTTATGCGTGCCTCCATCATTGCCACTCTGAGCTGACGACCGTCCCGACGTACATCCGCCCGCAAATCTCACCAATACACAAAGGAGTGCCCGAGAATCCAAACGAGACACGCACCTATAAAATATAAACGCCATGAATAAACAGCAACTGTAACAAGAAAAATTGCACCCCAGAACCATAAAACAAACATGTTAACCTTCGCACTCCCAACTACGACCCCACTCACTGCCCATCACACCTTACCAAGTGCGGTCTTATGCACAGGTGAAACCTGGAAGACTCCCATCTCCCAATACGCCGAATCCAATCCTCGCTCAACCCCCACCTAGCGGCTTCAGTTGCTGCCCCAATCCGAAAGGAGTGTGACCTATAATCACGTGGCTCCTCTCCCACCGGTGCCAAAGCAGTCTTTAGAACTGCAATAAACTGAAATTTTGATAAGGCAGATCCATCCTCATGCCTCAGGAAAACACCAGGGTAACCTCCTCGCACCCTCAAAAACTCCGTCACTTGTACCACCGGGCATAATTGGTGTCCTGGCAACCCAAACAATACCACCAGGCGTCCCCGGCCCTTCTGATCAGTTTTGGAAAAATGTAGCCGACATTCCACCCTATCCACCCTAAGCACTACGTCTCCCATCAACAGACCTCCCACCACCTGCCTTGCAGGACTAACTAATTCGCCAATGCGAAAGGCCCCAAAAAACGCCAATATAAACGCTACTGTAAACAATGCCCGTTCATAACGGGACGAACATACCTACCGAAAAACCCCACCAAACGTGCCAACAATGGAAAAGATATAGGCCGCCTCGTGTCTCGCGACCGTGCCCCTTTTATAAAACCCTTCATCGCCTACCGCACCAAGAAATCCTTTGTAGCATCCCGTACCCCTTGCATTTTAAATAAAAAGGCTAATGCTGCCAGCCTGTATCCCATCACCCAGTGCTTTTTTTGCGGTGGTACGCGCTGGTACAGCGTACCGGAAAATCTGAAGAGCCTCTGGCTCTGTCCACATGGCTAATTTGTTAAATATACAAATTAGCCATGTGGAGCAAAGGCACAAGCCAGAGGCGTCTCCAGGGGGCGCTGTTGGTTTGCCTGAAGCGGCGGTGTGGAAGTCGGCCAGGTGGGAGCCGCTATTCTCTGAGCATAGCTGTCACGCTGACAGCCGCACTCATAGAAAGTGCAGCGCGCGGCTCCCACTGCTTAATTGTCCTAGTATCTGTCAGACGCGAGGACAATTGAAGCAGTGACGCCAGCGCTGACTTCTGGGTCACCGCGACGGCTGTCATGTGATCAGGTCAGCTGATCAGACTGCTGACCCGGAAGCCAGCGCCACAGCGCAGAGGCGGCGGAGAAATGCTGAGAAGTGCTCCACTGTGGAGCTGAAGAAGACACGGATGGAGGAACATTATGGGGTAAGAGGGGAGTATTTATGAAACAGTAAGGGAAGGAGGGAACTATTTGTGGACACACTATGGGGGGGACAGAGGGTGGGAGAGGGAACCATCTGTGCACACACTATGGGGGGGACAGAGGGTGGGGAGGGGGCAATATGTATATACACAGTATGGATGGGGGAGGGAACTATCTGTAAATAGAGTATGGGGAGAGAGGATGAGGTTTCATGCATGGGAAGAGAAATGATGAGGGGTGATGTATGGGGAGAGAGAGGATGAGGTTTCATCCATGGGGAGAGAGGATGAGGGGTGATGTATGGGGAGAGAGAGGATGAGGTTTCATGCATGGGGACAGAGGATGAGGGGTGATGCATGGGGAGAGAGAGGATGAGGTTTCATGCATGGGGACAGAGGATGAGGGGTGATGTATGGGGAGAGAGAGGATGAGGTTCATGCATGGGGAGAGAAATGATGAGGGGTGATGTATGGGGAGAGAGAGGATGAGGTTTCATGCATGGGGAGAGAGGATGAGGTTTCATGCATGGGGACAGAGGATGAGGGGTGATGCATGGCGAGAGAGAGGATGAGGTTTCATGCATGGGGAGAGAAATGATGAGGGGTGATGCATGGCGAGAGAGAGGATGAGGTTTCATGCATGGGGAGAGAAATGATGAGGGGTGATGTATGGGGAGAGAGAGGATGAGGTTTCATGTATCGGGAGAGAGAGGATGAGGTTTCATGCATGGGGAGAGAGAGGATGAGGTTTCATGCATGGGGACAGAGGATGAGGGGTGATGCATGGGGAGAGAGAGGATGAGGTTTCATGCATGGGGACAGAGAGGATGTGGAGTGAACTGGAAAGAAATTTTAAGGGCACAGAATAAAGAGTGACATGGTATGAGGAGCAAGTGGGCAGGATGAGGAGTGAGGTGGAAAAGTATATGGACACACAGGAGGTAGTGAGGAGACAGGAAGGGATGAGAAGAATGTGAGGAGCACAGAATAGAGACTGGGTAGTGGTGGGGGTGGTATGGAGAGGGGGCAGAATGGGAGGACAGGGTGAGGTTATAGCAAGGAGGGGGAGTGTGATGAGGGCACAGTATAAAGACGGTGCGTTATAAGGGGACACAGTGTAAAGGACACTGTAAACAATAGGCTCAATTTGGAAAGAGGGAATATGGAAGGCATGTACCGTAAGAGGACAGTATGGGGTCATATTTTGTGCAGAGAATACTGTGAGGGGCCATTATTTATTCTGGGGCACAGTGTATGACAGATATTTTTAAGTAGAAGTATTATAATCATTCTGCTATTTTAGGGGCCTCGTGTCGGGATTTGTTACAGAAGACCGGAGAAGATGGAAATCTGCAGAGATGAGATGTGAATGTGAAAAGTCATCATGGCGTCAGGACAAGGTGAATAGAAAGAAACGACTTAGAGACAACATCATCTATATGGTACCTGAATGTAAATATTTATTTGTGATACTGACTATGTCTTATCATTAGGCCTTGGTCCCACTTGCGCATTGCTTCTGATGTGAGTGCAATGGGACCCCCACTGATCAGCTGATTATGGTGCAGGTGTCCGGAAATCCTTATTTCTGGATCTGCTCTGTCCTCTGATGGTGCCTGCGGCCGGATACTGCACATCCGCCTCATTGATTTTAATAGGAGACTGCTGCCACTATTAAAACACGGAGCAGATCCAGAACTGAGCACTTCCGGCCACCTGCCACCACCGGCACCTGGTGTAGGGAATTGGTGGGGTTGCCAGGTGCCGGACCCTGACCAGTCAGACATTGGTGACCTATCCTAAGGAAAGGTCATTTATGTTAAAGTAGTGGACAATCTCTTTAATAAAGTCTTGTGCCGTCTGACAAATTAAGGGTTACTATGTTTTTATTTATGTTGTTAGGAGCATTAAAGGGGTTGTCCAAATTTGTGATGAGTCTGCAGTCACTCTGTGTGTCACTCTGTGACTGCAGCCTTCTGAATTCTCACAGTGTGCACACTGCCCGCTGTCAGGATTCTCTGGTGCCGGCGGTGAGAGTGGGAGGTTATGAAGCTGCAAGTATGCTATTTACATAGATGTGGTCACGTGCTGAACAGACATGCTCAATGAAAATGAATTGACTGAGGCTGGACACATCAAATCAGAATGTGGCCAGAAGTGTACAAATCTTATACTTGTGCTCACATGATCGTCCACTCTCTCCACTGGCACCGGCACACCCCGCTGCTCCCCCGCTCCTCAATGTCGGCCAGCAGCGCGCCTGGCAGCTCCCCAAAACCCTCAGAGATGCGTACCAGCAAATATTTTTTTACAAAAAAAGCACTGCCATCACCGATAGAGACCGACCTGCCGAAAAATCCCCACTAATCACCGTCAAGACCCCCAACACTCGACCAGTGCAACCAGGCTCCATAAATTCCGCCCTTTCCAAATCTTCCCATTCATTCCACACAGACTGGTATCGGCACCAAGTAGCCCAGCCACCGATCTCCTGACTCCCTCAAACGCTACACTGACGCCAGATCCCATAGCCATCCTGGGCCTAGTTCTCCATCCTCGTCCGCTCCCGACACCAGCCTCCTGAACCTGTGAAACTGAAACCGAGATAGCGCATCAGCCACCTCATTTTGAACCCCGGGCACATGCCTAGCCACAACACAAATGTTTAGCACCAAACAACGCAACACCAGATGCCTCAAGTACCCCACCACTGGGGGTGATTTGGCTGACAGCGCATTGATTGAATGGACCACCACCATGTTGTCACAATGCATGCAAACTTTCTTGCCTGAAAATTCAGTCCCACAACTCCACTGCCACTATAATGGGAAACAGTTCGAGCAACGCCAAATTCTTTACCAACCCTTTTTCCATCCAAAGCCGCGGCCACTTTCCCACGCACCAGTGATTTTGAAAGATCACTCCAAAACCCGTCGCTCCTGCCGCATCGGTAAACAGTTCCAGCTGGCTATTGGACAATGCTTTGCTCATCCATAACGTCCTCCCATTGTACTGGTCCAAAAAGGCATCCCAAACTAACAAATCCCCTTTCATCACCTTCGTCACTCTGACAAAGTGATTCGGCGCTGTCAGCCCTGCGGTTGCACTCGCCAGTCTCCTATTAAATATTCACCCCATTGGCATAATGCGACAAGCGAAATTCAATTTACCTAGAACCGACTGCAAATTATTATTATTATTATTATTTATTATTATAGCGCCATTTATTCCATGGCGCTTTACAAGTGAAAGAGGGTATACATACAACAATCATTAACAGTACAAAACAGACTGGTATAGGAGGAGAGAGGACCCTGCCCGCGAGGGCTCACAGTCTACAGGGAATGGGTGATGGTACAATAGGTGAGGACAGAGCTGGTTGCGCAGTGGTCTACTGGACTGAGGGCTATTGTAGGTTGTAGGCTTGTTGGAATAGGTGGGTCTTGAGATTCCTCTTGAAGCGTCCACGGTAGGTGAGAGTCTGATGTGCTGAGGTAGAGCATTCCAGAGTATGGGGGATGCACAGGAGAAATCTTGTACGCGATTGTGGGAAGAGGAGATAAGAGAGGAGCAGAGAAGGAGATCTTGTGAGGATCTGAGGTTGCGTACAGGTAGGTACCGGGAGACTAGGTCACAGATGTAGGGAGGAGACAGGTTGTGCATGGCTTTGTATGTCATGGTTAATGTTTTGAACTGGAGTCGTTGGGTGATGGGAAGCCAGTGAAGGGATTGGCAGAGTGGCGAGGCTGGGGAGTAGCGAGGGGAGAGGTAGATTAGGCGGGCCGCAGAGTTTAGGATAGATTGGAGGGGTGCAAGAGTGTTGAAAGGGAGGCCAGAGAGCAGGAGGTTGCAGTAGTCAAGGCGGGAGATGATGAGGGCGTGCACTAATGTTTTTGCTGATTCTTGGTTAAGGAAACCACGGATCCGGGAGATATTTTTGAGTTGTAATTGGCATGAGTTGAAGAGGGCTTGGATGTGTGGCTTGAAGGATAGAGCAGAGTCGAGGGTTACTCCAAGGCAACGTGCTTGTGACACTGGGGAGAATGAGCAACCATCAAATTTGATTGAAAGGCTTGTTGGAGGAGATGAGTGAGGAGGGGGAAAGACAATGAACTCTGTTTTTTCCATGTTAAGTTTTAGGAATCGCGCAGAGAAGAAGGATGAAATAACAGACAGACATTGTGGGATTTTGGTTAGTAGAGAGGTAGATCTGTGTGTCATCGGCATAGAGATGATACTGGAAGCCGTGGGACTCTATGAGCTGTCCCAGGCCAAAGGTGCAGATGGAGAACAGCAGGGGTCCAAGAACTGAGCCTTGGGGGACACCGACAGATAGGGGGCGAGATGAGGAAGTGGTGTGAGAGTGGGAGACGCTGAAAGTTCGGTCGGTTAGGTATGAAGAAATCCAAGATAGGGCCAAGACTGATGCCCAGAGATGAGAGAATCTGTAGTAGGAGGGAATGGTCTACTGTGTCGAAGGCAGAGGACAGGTTCAGTAGGAGGAGGATAGAGTAGTGTCGCTTGGCTTTGGCTGTTAGTAGGTCATTAGTGACTTTAGTTAGGGCAGTTTCAGTGGAATGATGCGGTCGGAAGCCAGATTGTAGATGGTCAAAGATGGAGCAGGATGAGAGGTATGAGGACAGTTCAAGATGGACATGCTGTTCTAGTAGTTTTGAGGCATATGGGGAGAAGGGATATGGGGCGATAGTTTGACACAGAGGATGGGTCATGGGAGGGCTTTTTGAGGATGGGTGTAATAGAGGCATGTTTAAAGCATAAAGGGAATACACCAGTTGTTAGTGATAGGTTGAAGAGATGGGTTAGGGCTAGGATGATGACTGCGGTGATGTTGGGGATGAGGTGGGATGGGAGCGGGTCCAGTGCACAGGTTGTTAGATGTGATCTTGAGAGTAGAGTGGAAAGATTGTTTTCTGTCATGGCGGAGAAGCTGGATTTGGAGGAAGAAGGCTGAGTAGTTGTGAGAAGTGGCTGTGGTGTTTGTGGGCCAAAGCTTGCTCTGATGTTGTCAATCTTCTGCTTGAAGAAAGAGGCAAAGTCTTCAGCTGAGAGGATTGGAGAGGGAGGTGGTGTTGGAGGACAGAGGAGAGAATTGAAAGTGTTGAATAGCTGTTTAGGGTTGTGAGAGAGAGAGGATATGAGGGATGAGAAGTAGGTTTGTTTTGCAGCAGTGAGTGTGGACTTGAAAGTGGTCAGGGACTCTTTATATGCAATGAAGTGCTCAGTGGAATGAGACCTTCTCCATCTGTGCTCAGCAATTCTGGAAGCCCGTCTTAGTTCCTTAGTCTGCCTCGTGTGCCAGGGTTGCCTGTTGATTGTGCGGATTTTGGTGTGTGTGAGGGGGCAGCTGATTCGAGAGCTGTAGTGTTGTATAAAGTAGCAGCAGCATCTGCATCGTGTAGAAATGGAATGTCTGTGAGAGGGAGAAGGGACTGAGAAAGGGCGTGTAAATCAATGTGTTTGATATTTCTGCGAGGGTGTGAAAGTTTGTGAAGGGGGGGTTGCGTACTTTGCGAAGAGAGGGAAGAGAATGTGAGTAGGTTGTGGTCAGACAGGGGGAGAGGCGAGTTAGAGAGGTTTGATAGGGAACAGAGGCGAGTGAAGATGAGGTCCAGCGTGTGGCCATCTTTGTGAGTAGCTGCAGAGGATCATTGGGTGAGGCCGAAGGAGGAAGTGAGTGTTAGAAGTTTGGAGACAGATGAGTAGGAAGTGTCAATGGGGATATTGAAATCACGCATAATGATGGTGGGGATGTCGGTGGAAAGGAAGTGTAGTAGCCAGGTGGTGAAATGATCAAAAAAGGCAGTGGCTGGCCCTGGACAGCGGTAAATGACAGCCAGTTGAAGGTTGGAGGGGGCGTATATGCGTACGGAGTGCACCTCAAAAGATGGGAGAGTAACAGAGGGTGGTAGTGGAATTGGTGTAAAGGAGCACTGGTCGGACAGGAGCAAACCAACTCCTCCACCATGCTTGTTGCTGGGGCGGGGGGTGTGAGAGAGTTGGAGACCGCCATAAGAAAGTGCAGCAGGAGAGGCTGTGTCAAAGGGGGTGAGCCAGGTTTCAGTGATGGCGAGGAAGGAGAGTTTATTAGTGATGAAAAGATCATGGATGTAGGATAGTTTGTTGCAATCCCGCAACCTCACCTTCTTGGCCTGATACAATGACCGCACCGACACCTTTAGATCAATCTGCTTCCCTTCCGGCAACTGGCATTCCATTGCCATCGTATCAATTTCTATGCCTAAAAAACATAGAGCTGTCATCGGTCCTTACGTTTTTTCTTTTGCCAAAGGAATACCCAAACTCCGCGCTGTCCGCTCTAACATAAATAACAACAACGAACAAACCGAGGAACCCGCCGACCCAACACAAATAAAATGATCCAAGTAGTGAATCACCGAATGAACCCCTGCCACGTCCCTGACTACCCATTCCACGAAAGAACTAAATGCTTCAAAATAAGCACAAGAAATGGAGCAGCCCATGGGCAGGCAACGATCCACATAGTATTCTCCATCCCACATGCACCCCAATAGATGAAGACTATCTGGATGCACCGGAAGTAAGCGAAATGCTGCTTCCCCGTCCGCCTTTACCATCAGGGCCCCCTGCCCTGCCTCCCGTACCAACTCCATCACCCTATCAAATGACACATAACAGACCGCTGACAGCTCAGGTGATATCCCATCATTCACCGACAACCACGCCGGGTAAGATAAATGATGTATGAGCCGAAATTTGTTCGGCTCCTTTTTGGGTACCACCCGCAATGGCGAAATCCTAAGATTGGAGAATGGCGGGTCCTGAAATGGGCCCGCCATCCTACCTAACTCCCCCTCCTTGATTAGCTTTTCCCTTACCACCTCCGGGTGTTCCTTTGCGGACCTCAAGTTACCCGGGCGAAACACTGGCGCCTCAGATTCAAACGGAATCCGAAAACCTTCAGTAAAACCTTTCGCCAACAACTCAGCAGCCCGAACATCCGGATACCTATTTAAATAGGGAAGCATCGCTTCTACCTTCACCGGCGTCCTCCCTTTTTCCAGACCCCTCCCCCGACATTCCTTTACCTTTTTTTAAACACCTGGCCAAAGAGTGGGAACCTCCACAACCGGAACACTCGTGTTTGAAACGACACGATCCTCCAAACTTACACTGCCCCTCATTGAATTGCCAACATGCTCCCTTCCTCTGATCAGCCGGTGACCCGTCGCTCGCACCCAGGCTCCCAGCACCCCCTCGAAAGGGCTGAGCCGGAGCCGTCATTATCTGCATCCACAAGGAAATATCCTTGTGGTCCCAACGAATGCTGGCCCGCAGAGCCTTCCGTTACCGGAACTGCTCGTCATATCTCAGCCAGCCTAGACCTCCGTACACTCTGTACGCCTCCCCTATCGAATCCATATAACCGAAAAGGGCGGAACAATGCTCTGGCTCCTTTTCCCCTATAACACTGGGTAGGATTGCAAAGGCCTGCAGCCAGTTAGTAAATGTTCTCGGAATCAACTGATATCTCCTCTTTTCTTCATCCTCCTTCTCCTTTTTTGAATCGCTTGGCTTCACCTTGTCCAAGTTAAACTATTCCAGGGAAAGCAGGGAAAAAATTTTCACATACTCCCCCTTCCAGATCTTCTCCCTCACCTCCTTTTTTAAATGCACCCCCAAAGGACTCTCGAAGCACACATATACTTCGCTCCGTGCCCTATCATCCAACCGAACTACCTCGTCCTCCTTTTCTTTGTCCTTTTCCCACATCAGACCCAGCCGCAACTCCAGCTACCTGCCCTGCATTAACCGCCGCCACAGCTCCTTGAAGCTCTACCTCCTGTGCCGGCACCACCGGCGGCACACCCCCCGGGGGGCCCACCCAAGCCCCCGCCGAAGACCCAGGCCCACTCACCCCTAACTGCTTAGCCGCCAATCCCTTCAGCACCCCTTATGGCTGACCCCAAAACTCTGACCCTGGTAACCCCAACTATTCAAGTGCACCCGAACCCTGTGTACCGTCACCCGCGGAGGACCCCCCGCCCCCACTACCCACAACATTAAACATACTTGTCGTCCTCTCACCAGGCTGCCTCTAAACTGAATCCGGAACAGCCGTAACGCGATCATCCTTCTGCCGCTCCATTCGTCCTGCCGCCTCCTCTCGTCCCTCCTCATCACCGGAGTCTGAAGTGCTGCCGATTCCTCAGGGGGAACCAGCAAGGGGACAGTCCGCACCAGGCAGCCGTCAACCCCCACGGTCACCGCACCCTGCTCCTCTGGGCGTCTCCTGCTGGACCGCTTTCTTTTGTCTTGACGCGGCATCCTGTCGCCATCCATCTTCACTGACCCCATGCCCGACTGCTGCGCTGCCGCTCCCTCTGCCGTCCTCACTGGTCTCCCTCCCTGCCAACTGCAGGAAGTCCATTCCACTCCCGTTCTTTGCTGGGTCCTCCCCCCAGCCTGATCCTCACTGGGGGGGACCATTACCATCGACCGCAACATACGGCCCTGCCGACTTCAGGACCTGGCCTCTGGTCCTCCCTGGCTGCCGTCCTGCTGCTCACCGCCCGCACGTCCCGGGCGCCTCCTCTGCTGCCTGCAGGGAGTCTCCGCCGCTGTCCCATCTCGCCAGGCTCCGCCCCCAGCCGGCACATCACCGGGGGCTGCCACTACTCTGCTCCAGGGCCTTGCAGGCTGCGAACCGGAAGTAGGCCTCGCCGAAGCTCCACCCACCTCCGGCCCGTGGGATCTCCAATGAGTCCAATCCTCTTCTTGGTGGCCGGCAAAGCTCCATCATTCCGCAGAGGGCTCCCCTGCCCCGGAGGGTCCCCGAGGGGGCTCCTGGATCTCATTCTCCTCCCACCGACGGGGGAGTAGCGCTCCGGCGGCTGCACCCGCCGAGCACGCAGCAAAGGCCCGGGTGCAGCAGCAGCAGGCATTACTGCTCCAGCTCCACAGACCGCCGCCAGCTGCTCCCGCAGTGCATCCACGCCTAGGATCTCGGAGGCCCCACGGACCAGCTCCAGCAGCGCCGCAAGGTCAGCCATCCTGTCGTCGGCGATGCAGTCCACACAAACTTGGCACCACACAAAGAGGAGGTACCCTATCCACAGCCCCCTTTATACCCAGTTTTTCACCCCACCCCTTCCATGCTCTCCCCCAATCCCCCATGCCGTTCCTACCACCAATCCCATAGCCCCATACACAGCCCTGCTAGCCAGCCAGCTTAACCCTTTCCTACCCTGAACCCTCCCGATCGTCATGGGGCTTATTCACCCCTATAGGGCTCATAGCCCATCTTAAATCCAAGTCAACAGGTTACCAGTATAAACTCTGTAGGCAACTCAAAAAGTTACACCAATATCATTGCTACAACATGCGCATGTCAGCACAAATTCATTCAGGAAATTACATATAAACAGAATTAGATGTTAGGTATGTCTAAAAGTTATTGATTAACATAAATATAAATCTAAATAATCCTTTTGATATTTTCATCCTCACTGGACAATGTGAAAATCAATACTCCAATCCCGTGCTCCTGGGACTAAAAGACCTCAATACTCTCAAATTAGCATTTCAGCTTAAGTATAAAACGCTCCCTTAAAGGGGTGGGTCACACATTTTTTTTATTTTCTCTATGAGTTGCACTTACCATTACAGGTCTTTTCTTCATTGGCTTCTATTTCCAGTTCTGGCACTGAGCGGCGCTATCCTGCACGCTCAGTGCCGGTCACATGACCCCCTGGTGCTGTGGCCGCTAGTATCCTCTTACGTCCCGTCAATTCCAGGCTCTCAAACTAGACGGGTACGTCACAGGATGCTGGCGCCACTCACACTGATTGACAGGGCTGTGGGCGGTGACTACCGCACGTCACAGCCCAGCATCGAGGGGAGGATCCGGAGGATGGCACAGTGTGGACAGAGCGGTGGCGTCCGGCAGATGGTGAGGCACGGGGCGCCTGCGTGGCGTACAGGGGTTCTTCAGCTGAAATCCCCCCTGCACGTAAGTATCTGATCACACTCTCCACCCGCCCGCTCTGCTGTGGTGTGATCATGTGCGCTCCTCCCAGCAGCACTACAGGACGCAGCAAGACACTGACAAGCTGGTCCCATGCAGCACCTCATGTGTCAGAGCAGAGCATGTCACCGTTCTGCTCTGTCACCTGTCCTGCTGCATGGGACCAACTGTCTCCACTCTGTCACCTGCACCACAAGTCACAGAGTGGAGCAAGTTGGTGACAGAGCACCTTCCCTCCCCCTCTCTTCTTTCCCCCCTCTCTTCTCTCCCCCCACTCTCTTCTTCCACCCCTCTTTTCTCCCCCTCCCTTCTTCCCCCTCTTCTCTGCCCCCTCTTATCCCTCTCTCCTCGCCCCCCTCTTATCCCTCTCTCTTTTATCCCTCCCTCTCTCTCTTTTCCCTCCCCCTCTCTCTCTTTTCCCTCCCCCTCTCTCTCTTTTCCCTCCCTCTCTCTCTCTTTTCCCTGCCTCTCTCTCTCTTTTACCTCCCTCTCTCTTTCCCTCCCCCTTCTCTCCCTCTTCCCTCCCCCGCTCTCTCTCTTTTCCCTCCCCCTCTCTCTCTCTTTCCCCTCTCGCTCTCTCTTTTCCCTCTCGCTCTCTCTTTTCCCTCTCGCTCTCTCTTTTCCCTCTCGCTCTCTCTATCCCTCTCGCTCTCTTTTTCCTCTCGCTTTCTCTATCCCTCTCGCTCTCTTTTCCCTCTCGTGCTCTCTATCCCTCTTGCGCTCTATCCCTCTCGTGCTCTCTCTTTTCCCTCCCTCTCTCTCTCTTTTCCCTTCCCCTCTCTCTCTTTTCCCTCCCTCTCTCTCTCTTTTCCCTCCCTCTCTCTCTCTTTTCCCTCCCCCTCTCTCTCCCTCTTTTCCCTCCCCCTCTCTCTCCCTCTTTTCCCTCCCCCCTCTCTCCCTCTTTTCCCTCCCCCCTCTCTCCCTCTTTTCCCTCCCCCCTCTCTCTCTCTTTTCCCTCCCCCCTCTCTCTCTCTTTTCCTTCCCCCTCTCTCTCTCTTTTCCCTCCCCCTCTCTCTCTCTTTTCCCTCTCGCTCTCTCTCTCTCTTTTCCCTCTCGCTCACTCTCTTTTCCCTCTCTCTCTTTTCTCTCTCGCTCTCTCTTTTTTCTCTCGCTCTCTCTATCCCTCTCGCTCTCTCTATCCCTCTCGCTCTCTCTTTTCCCTCTCGCTCTCTCTATCCCTCTTGCGCTCTCTCTTTTCCCTTTCGCGCTCTCTATCCCTCTTGCACGCTCTCTCTTTTCCCTCGCGCTCTCTCTCTTTTCCCTCGCGCGCGCTCTCTTTTCCCTCTCTCTCTCTTTTCTCTCTCGCTCGTTCTATCCCTCTCGCTCTCTCTTTTCCCTCTCGCTCTCTCTTTTTTCTCTCGCTCTCTCTATCCCTCTCGCTCTCTCTTTTCCCTCTCGCTCTCTCTTTTCCCTCTTGCGCTCTCTATCCCTCTCGCGCTCTCTTTTCCCTTTCGCGCTCTCTTTTCCCTCTCGCGAGCTCTCTCTTTTCCCTCTCGCGCGCTCTCTCTTTTCCCTCTCGCGCGCTCTCTCTTTTCCCTCGCGCGCGCTCTCTCTTTTCCCTCGCGCGTGCTCTCTCTTTTCCCTCGCGCGTGCTCTCTCTTTTCCCTCGCGC